>NW_027203202.1:0-97560 GCF_024711535.1 Dipodomys merriami | reverse complement strand
GACGGTGAGGGTGGGGGTGAGGATTAGGGTTAAGGTTAGGGTTTGGTTTAGGTTATTGTTAATGTTATGGTTAGGGTTAATTCTGCAGTAAGGGTTATGGTTAGGGTTAGTGTTTGGGTTAATGTTATTGTTAGGGTTAGGGTTAGGGTTAGAGTTACGGTGAGGTTGAGGGTGAGGGTGAGGTCAGGGTTAGGGTGAGGTTTAGAGTGAGGTTTAGGGTTAGGGTTAGGGTGAGGGTGAGGTTTAGGGTTTGATATAGGGTTAGGGGGAGGGTTAGGGGGGTTAGGATTAGGGTTAATGTTAGGCTTAGGGTGAGGGTGAGGGTTAGGTTGAGGTTAAGGGTTAGGGATAATGTAAGGGTTAGTGTTAGGGTTAGGGTTAGTGTTAGGGTTAGTGTAAGTGTTAGGTTGAGCGTTTGGGTTAGGGTGAGTGTTATGGTTAGGGTGAGGGTTAGGGTTATTGTTAGGTTTAAGGTTGGCGTTATGGTTACAGTGAGGGTGAGAGTGAGGGTTAGGGTTAGTGTTAGGATGAGGTTTAGTGTTATGTTATTGTTAGAATTAGGGTTAGGGTGAGACTGAGGTTTATGTTTACAGTTAGGCTTAGTGTTAGTTTTCGGTTTAGGGTGAGGGTTAGGGTAAGGCTTAGGCTTTGGCTTAGGCTTAGGCTGAGCATAAGTTTGAGGGTGAGGATTAGGATGAGGTTTAGGGTTAGGATTAGGGATAGCGTTAGGGCTAGGGTGAGGGTTAAATTGAGGGTTAGGGTTAGGGATCGATTCAGGTTTAGGATTAAGTTTAGGGTGAGGTTTAGTGTAATGGTTAGGTTTAGGGTTAGGATTAGGCTTAGGGTTAGGGTGAGGGTTAAGTTTAGGTTTTGTGTTATGGTGAGGGTGAGGCTGAGGATTAGGGTTTGGTTTAGGGTTAGATTTAGGGTTAGGTTTAGGGTTATGCTAAGAGTTACCGCAATGGTTAGGGTTAGGGTTAGGGTTAGGCTAAGGGTGATGTTGGGGGTGAGGGTGAGGATTAGGGTTAGTGTTAGGATGAGGGTTAGGATGAGGGTTAGGGTTAGGATTAGGGTGATGGTGAGATTTAGGGTTAGAGTGAGGTTATGGTTAGGGTTAGGGTTAGGGTGAGAGTTAGTTTTAGGATTAGAGTTAGGTCTCGGGTGAGGCTGAAGGTGAGGGTTAGGGTTAGGGTTAGTGTTAGATTTAGGGTTTGGGTGAGGTTTAGGGTGAGTGTGAGTGTTAGGGTGAGTGTGAGGGTTAGGCTTAGGGTTAGGCTTCGGCTTGGGGTTAGGCTGAGGGTGAGGGTTAGGTTTAGGGTGAGTGTTAGGGTTAGGGTTAGGGTGAACATTAGGCTGACGGTGAGGGTGAGGGTGAGGGTTACGGTTAGGGTGAGGGTTAGGGTTAGGGTTTGGGTGAGAGTTGGGGTTCGGGTTAAGTTTAGGGTTAGGGTGAGGGTTAGGGTTAGGTTGAGGGTTAGGTTTAGAGATAGTGTGATGGTTAGGGTTAGGGTTAGGATGAGTTTTAGGGGTAGGATTAGGGTTAGGGTGAGGTCTAGGGTGAGGTTGAGGGTTAGAGTTAGTGTTATGGTGAGGTTTAGGGTTTGGGTTAGGGTTAGGGTGAGGGTTTGAATGAGGGTTAGGATTACTGTGAGTGTGAGGGTTAGGGTTAGGTTGAGGGTTAGGGTTAGGATTAGGGTTAGGGTGAGGTTGAGTGTTAGGATTAGGGTTAGGCTTAGGTTTAGGGTTAGGATTAGTGTTATAGTTAGGGTTAGGGTTAGATTTATGGTAAGGGTGAGGGTGAGGGTTAGGGTGAATGTTAGGTTTAGGGTTAGGTTGAGGTTTATGGTTAGGGTTAGGATTAGGTTTAGGGTGAGGGTGAGGTTTAGTGTTAGATTTAGGGTTAGGGGGAGTGTTAGTTCGAGGTTAGGGTTAGGTTTAGTGTTAGGGTTAAGGTTAGGTTGATGGTTACGTTGAGGTTTTGGGTTAGGGTTAGGGTTAGTGTTATGATTAGGGTTAGGTGAGGGTTAGTGTGAGGTTTAGGGTTAGGGTTAGGCTTAGACTTATGGTTAGGCTGAGGGTGAGGGTGGGGGTGAGGATTAGGGTTAGGTGATGTTTAGGGTTAGGGTTGCGGTGAGGGTTAGAATGAGGGTTAGGGTTAGGATTAGGGTTAGGGTGAGGGCTAGGGTGAGGGTTCCGGTTAGGGTGAGGCTTAGTATGAGGTTTAGGGCTAGGGTGTGGGTTAGGGTGATTATGATGGTAAGGGTAAAGGAGAGGCTTTGGCTGAGGGTAAGTGTTATGATAAGGGTGAGTTTTAGGGTTATTTTTCGTGTTAGGTTAAGGGTTAGTGTTAGGGTTAGGGTGAGGGTTAGATTGAGGATTCGGTTTAGGTTTAGTGTGATTTTTAGGGTGAGGATGAGGGTTAGGGTGAGGGTGAGGGTGAGGGATAGATTTAGGGTTAGGGTGAGGGCTAGGGTGAGGATGAGGTTTAGGTTTAGGGTTAGGGTGAGGGCTATGTTGAGTGTTAGGATGAGGTTTAGTGTTAGGGATAGGGTTAGGTTTAGGATTAGGTTTAGGGTGAGGGTGAGTGTGAGCGTTAGGGCTAGGGTTAGGATTAGGCTTAGGGTTAGGGTGAGGATTAGTGTTAGGGGGAGGGGGAGGCTGAGGATTAGGGTTAGGTTTAGGATTAAGTTTAGGTTTAGGGTTAGGGTTAGGTTTAGACTTAGGGTTAGGGTTAGGGTTAGGGTTATGTTGAGGGTTATGTTTAGGGATAGGGTTAGGCTTAGGGTTAGGCTGAGGGTGAGGATTAGGGTTAGGGTTAGGGTTTGGTTTAGGTTATTGTTAGTGTTATGGTTAGGGTTAAGTTTGGGGTGAGGGTGAGGCTGCGGGTGAGGGTTATGGTTAGGGTTAGGGTTAATGTTATTGTTAGGGTTAGGGTTAAAGTTACGGTGAGGTTGAGTGTAAGGGTGAGGATTAGGGTTAGGGTGAGGTTTACGGTGAGGTTTAGTGTTAGATGTAGGGTTAGGGGAAAGGTTAGGGTGAGGGTTATGTTTAGGGTTAGTATTAGGCTTAGGGTAAGGGTGAGGGTTAGGTTGAGGTTAAGTGTTAGGGTTAGGGTTAGTGTTAGTGTGAGGGTTAGTGTTAGGGTTAGGGTTAGTGTTATGGTTAGCATAAGTGTTAGGTTGAGGGTTTGGGATAGGGTGAGATTATGGTTAGGGTGAGGGTTAGGGTTAGGTTTAGGGTTATTGTTAGGGTTAGGGTTAGAGTTACGGTTACAGTGAGGAGAGAGTGAGGGTTAGGGTTAGGGTAAGGATGAGGTTTAGGGTTATGTTAGGGTTAGAATTAGGGTTAGGGTGAGAGTGAGGTTTAAGTTTAGAGTTAGGCTTTGTGTTAGTTTTAGGCTTAGGGTGAGGGTTAGGGTTAGGCTTAGGCTTAGGCTTAGGCTTAGGCCGAGCATGAGGTTGAGGGTGAGGGTTAGGATGAGGTTTAGGGTTAGGATTAGGTTTAGGGTTAGGGCTAGGTTGAGGGTTAGGTTGAGGTTTAGGGTTAGGGTGAGAGTTAGGTTTAGTATTAAGGTTAGCGTGAGGTTGAGTGTGAGGTTTAGGGTTAGAGTTAGGATTAGGATTAGGGTTAGGATGAGGGTTAAGATTAGGGTTTGTGTTATGGTGAGGGTGAGGCTGAGGATTAGGGTTTGGTTTAGGGTTAGATTTAGGTTTAGGTTTAGGGTTAGGGTTAGGGTTATGGTGAGGGTTAGGGTTAGGGTTAGGCTTAGGCTTAGGGTTAGGCTGAGGGTGAGGGTGGGGGTGAGGATTAGGGTTAGGGTTAGGTTTAGGGTTATTGTTAGCGTCATGGTTAGGGTTAAGTTTGCGGTGAGGGTGAGGCTGAGGTTGAGGGTTATGGTTATGGTTAGGGTTAGGGTTAGTGTTAGTTTTATTGTTAGGGTTAGAGTTACTGTGAGGTTGAGGGTGAGGGTGAGTGTTTAGGGTTAGGGTGAGGTTTAGGGTGAGGTTTAAGGTTAGGTTTAGGGTTAGGGTGAGGGTGAGTTTTAGGGTTAGAGTTAGGGTTGCGGGAGGGTTCGGGTGAGTGTTAGGGTTCTGGTGAGCGTGAGGGTTAGGATGAGGTTTAGAGATAGGTTTAGGGTTAGGATTAGGTTAGGGTGAGGGTGAGTGTAAGGGATAGTGTGAGGGTTAGGCTTAGGCTTAGGGTTAGGATGAAGGTGAGGGTGGGGTTGAGGATTAGGGTTAGGGTGACGGTTAGGGTTAGGATTAGTGTTATTGTTAGAGATAGGGTTAGAGTTCCAATGAGGTTGAGGTTGCGGGTGAGGGTTAGGTTTAGAGTTAGTGTGAGGTTTAGTGTTAGGGTTAGGTTTAGTGTTAGGGTCATGGTAAGTGTTAGGGTGAGGGTTTGGGTTAGTGTGAGGGTTATGGTTAGGGTTAGGGTGAGGTTTAGGGTTTGGGTTAGAGTTAGGTTTAGGGTGAGAGGTAGGGGGAGGTTTAGGGTTAGGGTTAGGTTTAGGATTAGGGTTAGGGTGAGGGTGAGTGTGTGTGTTAGGGTTAGATTTAGGATTAGGCTTAGGTTTAGGCTGAGGGTGAGGGTGAGGGTGAGAGCTAGGGTTAGGGTGAGGTTTAGGGTTAGGGTTAGGGTGAGTGTTAAGGTTAGGTTGAGGGTTAGGTTTAGGGTTATGGTGAGGGTTAGTGTTAGGGTTAGGGTGAGGGTTAGAATGAGGATTAGGGTTAGGATTAGTGTTAGGGTGAGAACTAGGGTGAAGGTGAGTATTAGAGTTACTGTTAGTGTGAGGTTTAGGGTTAGGGTTAGGGAAAGCGTGAGGGTTAGGATGAGGGTTAGGGTTATGGTGACATGGGGGTTAGTGTTACGGTGGGGCTTAGGGTTAGAATTAGCGTTAGGGTGATGGTGAGCTTCGGATTACTGTTAGGGTTAGAGTTAGGTTTACTGTTAGGATTAGTGTTATTGTTAGGGTTAGGGTTAGATTTACTGTGAGAGTGAGGGTGAGGGTGGGGATGAGAGTTAGGTTTAGGGTTAGGGTTAGGATTAGTGTTAGGGTGAGGTTGAGGTTTAAGGTTAGATGTAGGGTTAGGGGGAAGGTTAGATAGAGGGTTAGGGGTAGTGTTAGTGATAGGGTTATGGTTAGGGTGAAGGTTAGGTTGAGGTTTAGGGTTAGGGTTAGGTTTAGGTTTAGGGTGAGGGTGACTGTGAGAGTTAGGGTTAGGGTTAGGCTTAGGCTTAGGGTTAGGCTGAGGGTGGGGGTCAGTATTAGGGTTATGGTGATGGTTAGGATTAGGTTTAGGTTGAGGGCTAGGGTTAGGATGAGGGTTAGATTAAGGCTTAGGCATAGGCTTAGGGTTAGGCTACGCGTGAGGTTTTGTGTGAGGGTTAGGGTTAGGGTGATGGTTAAGTTTAAGGATAGAGTGAGGGTTAGGATGAGGTTTAGGGTTAGGGTGAGGATGATGGTAAGGGTACAAGTGAAGTTTACACTGAGGGTTATGGTTAAGATAAGGTTGAGGGTTAGGGTTAGGTTTAGGGTTAGGTAAGGGTTAGGGTTAAGCTTAGGGTGAGGGTTAGATTGAGAATTAGGGTTAGGGTTAGTGTTTTGTTTTAGGGTGAGTATGAGGGTCTGGGTTAGGGTGAGGATGAGGGTTAGAATTAGGGTTAGGGTGAGGGCTAGGGTGAGGGTGAGGGTTAGGGTGAAAGTGAGGTTTAGGGTTAGATACAGGGTTAGGGGGAGGGTTAGGGGGAGGGCTAGGGTTAGGGTCAGTGTTAGGGTTAGGGTGAGGGTGAGGGTTAGGTTGAGGTTAAGGTTTAGGGTTACTGTTAGGGTTAGTGTGAGTGTTAGTGTTAGGGTTAGAGTTAGTATTAGGGTGAGGGTAAGTGTTAGGGTGAGGGCTTGGTTTAAGTTGAGGGTTATAGTTAGGGTGAGGGTTAGGGTTAGGGTTAGGGTTATTGTTAGGGTTAGGATTAAGGTTACGGTTACAGTGAGGGTTAGAATGAGGTTTAGGGTTACGGTTAGGATGAGGTTTAGGGTTAGGGTTAGGGTTAGAATTAGGGTTAGGGTGAGAGTGAGGTTTAGGTTTAGAGTTAGTGTTAGTGTAAATTTTAGGGTTAGGGTGAGGGTTAGGGTTAGGCTTAGGCTTAGGCTTAGGCTTAGGCCGAGCATGAGGTTGAGGGTGAGGGTTAAGATGAGGTTTAGGGTTAGGATTAGGGTTAGGGTTAGGGTTAGGGTGAGGGTTAGGTTGAGGGTTAGGGTTAGGGATGGGGTTAGATTTAGGATTAAGATTAGGTTGAGGTTGAATGTGAGGGTTAGGGTTAGGTTTAGTATTAAGCTTAGGGTTAGGGTGAGGGTTAAGGTTAGGGTTTGGATTAGGGTGAGGGTGAGGCTGAGGATTAGGGTTTGGTTTAGGGTTAGGTTTAGGGTTAGGTTTAGGTTGAGGGTCAGGGTTAGGGTTATGGTGACGGTTAGGGTTAGGTTTAGGCTTAGGATTAGGGTTAGAGTTATGGTTAGGGGGACTGTTAGGTTGAGGTTTAGGGTTAGGGTTAGTGTGATTGTGAGGGTTAGGTTGAGGTTTAGGGATAGGGTTAGGTTTAGGATTAGGTTTAGGGTGAGGGTGAGTGTGAGGGTTAGTTTGAGGGTTAGGCTTAGGCTTCGGGTTAGGCTGAGGGTGAGGGTGGGGGTGAGGATTAGGGTTAGGGTGATGGTTTTGTTTAGGTTTAGTTATATTGTTAGGGTTAGGGTTAGATTTCCGGTGAGGGTGAGGGTGCGGGTCAGGGTTAGGGTTAGGGTTAGGGTGGGGTTTAGGGTTAGGGTTAGGGTAAGGATTTGGGTGAGGGTGAGATTTAGTGTGAGATATAGGGTTAGGGGGAGGGTTAGGGTGAGGGTTAGGGTTAGAGTTAGTGTTAGGGTTAGGTTTAGGGTGAGGGTTAGGTTGAGGGTAAGGATTAGGGATAGGGTTAGGTTTAGGATTATGGTTAGTGTGAGGGTGAGTGTGAGGGTTAGGGTTAGGGTTAGCTTTTAGTCTTAGGGTTAGGCTGAGGGTGAGGGTGAAGGTGAGGATTAGGGTTAGGGTGCTGGTTAGGGTTAGGGTTAGGGTTAGAATTAGCCTTAAGGTGAGGTTTAGGGTTAGTGTTAGGTTTAAGGTTCTGGTGAGGGTGAGAGTTAGAGGTAGCTTGAGGGTTAGGGTGAGGGGTAAGTTTAGGGTTAGGGTGAGTGTTACGGTTAATGTGAGATTTAGGGTTAGGTTTAGGGTTAGGGTTAGGTTGAGGGTTAGTTTGAGGGTTAGGGTTTGTGTTAGGGTTTGTGTTAGCTTTAGGGGGAGAGGGAGGTTTAGGTTAGGCTTAGTGTTAGGATTAGGGTGAGGTTAAGGGTTAGGGTGAGGGTTAAGGTTAGGTTAGGGTGAGGGTTAAGATGAAGGTTAGGGTTTCAGTGAGAGTGAGGGTTAAGGCTAGGGCGAGGGTTAGGGTTAGGGTTATGGTTAGGGTGAGGGTGATTGTTAGGATTAGGGTTAGGGTTATTTTAAATGTTATGGTTAGGGTTACGTTTCCAGTGAGGGTGAGGCTGAGAGTGAAGTTTAGGGTTAGGGTAAGGGTTAGATTTAGGGTTAGGATTAGAGATTATGTTAGGGTTAGGGTTAGACTTACGATTTGGGTGAGGGTGAGGGTGAGGGTCAGGGTTAGGGTTAGGGTAAGGGTTAGGTTAGGGTTAGATTGGGGATTAGGGTTAGGGTTAGTGTGAGGTTTAGGGTGAGGATGAGGTTTAGGGTGAGGGTTAGGGTTAGAATTAGGATTAGGTTGAGGGCTAGCGTGAGGGTGAGGGTTAGGGTTAGGGTTAAGTTTATGGTGAGGTTTAGGGTGAGGGGTAGGTTTAGGTTTAGTGTGAGGGTTAGGATTACTGTGAGGGTTACAGTTAGGGTGAGATTGAGGGTGAGGCTAAGGGTTATGGTAAGGGTTAGGGTGAGGGTGAGGGTTAGGGTTAGGTTGAGTTTTAGGGTGATTGTTAGGGTTAGGATTAGTGTTAATGTTAGGGTTAGGGTGAGGGTTAGGTTGAGGTTAAGGGTTAGGGCTTGGGTTAGTTTTAGGTTTATGGTTAGGGTGAGGGTGAGTGTGAGGGTTAGGGTTAGGGTTAGGCTTAGGCTTAGGGTTAGGCTGAGGGTGAGGATGAAGGTGAGGATTAGTGTTAGGTTGCCGGGTAGGGTTAGGGTTAGGGTTAGAATTAGCCTTAAGGTGAGGTTTATGGTTAGGGTTAGGTTTAGGGTTCTGGTGAGGGTGAGGGTTAGAGTTAGCTTAAGGGTTAGAGTGAGTGGTAGGGTTTGGGTTAGGGTGAGGGTTAGGGTTAATGTGAGTTTTAGGGTTAGGGTTAGGTTTAGGGTTAGGTTGAGTGTTAGTTTGAGGGTTAGGGTTTGTGTTAGGGTTAGGGTGAGGGGGAGGTTTAGGGGGAGGTTTAGGTCAGGCTTAGTGTTAGGATTAGGGTGAGGTAAAGGGTTAGGGTGAGGGTTAAGGTTAGGTTAGGGTGAGATTTAGGGTTTCAGTGAGAGTGTGGGTTAAGGTTAGGGCGAGGGTTAGGGTTAGGATTATGGTTAGCGTGAGGGTGATGGTTAGGATTAGGGTTAGGGTTATTGTAAATGTAATGGTTAGGGTTACCTTTGCAGTGAGGGTGAGGCTGAGAGTGAAGTTTTGGGTTAGGGTAAGGGTTAGTTTTAGGGTTAGGATTAGTGGTAATGTTAGGGTTAGGGTTAGACTTACGATTTGGGTGAGGGTGAGGTTGAGGGTTAGTGTTAGGGTTAGGATGAGGTTTATGGTTAGGGTTAGGATTAGGGATAGGGTGAGGTTGAGGTTTAGGGTTAGACTTAGGTTGAGGGGGAGGTTAAGGGTGAGGGTTAGGGTTAGGGTTAGTGTTAGGGTTAGGGTTAGGATTAGGCTTAGGCTTAGGTTTTGGCTGAGGTGAGGGTGGGTGTGAGGATTACGCTTAGGGTGATGGTTAACCTTAGGGTTAGGGTGAGGGTTAGGATGAGGGTTAGGGTTAGGATTAGGGTTAGGGTGAGGGCTATGGTGAGGGGAGGGTTGAGGTTAGGGTTAGGCTTAGGCATAGGTTTAGTCTGAGGATGATGGTGATGGTGAGGGTTAGGGTCATGGTGATGGATAGGGTTAGGGTTAGGGTGAGGGTTAGGATGAGTGTTCGGGTTAGGGTGAGGGTTACGATGAGCGTGATGGTAAGAGTAAAGTTGAGGGTTAGGCTAAGGGTGAGAATTAGGATAAGGGTGAGGGTTAGGGTTAGGGTGAGGTTTAGTGTAAGTGTTAGGGTTAGGGTTAGATTGGGGATTAGGGTTAGGGTTAGTGTGAGGTTTAGGGGGAGGATGTGGGTTAGGTTGGGGGTTAGGGTTAGAATTAGGGTTAGGGTGAGGGCTAGCGTGAGGGTGAGGGTTAGGTTTAGCGTTAAGTTTATGGTGAGGTTTAGGGTGAGGGGTAGGTTTAGGTTTAGGGTGAGGGTTAATTTTAGTGTGAGAGTTACGGTTAGGGTGAGAGTGAGGGTGAGGTTAAGGGTTATGGTGAGGGTTAGGGTGAGGATGAGGGTTAGGGTTAGGATTAGGAATAGGGTTAGGGATAGGCTGAGGTTGAGGGTGAGGGTGAGGGTGAGGTTTAGGGTTATGGTTAGGGTGAGGTCTAGGGTGAGGGTGAGGGTTAGGGTGAAGGTGAGGGTGAGGGTGAGGGTCTTGGTTAGGTAATGGTTAGGGTTAGGGTGAGGATTAGTTGAGGGTTATGGTAAGGGTGAGCTTGAGGTTTAGGGTGTGGGTGAGCGTTAGGATTGGGGTGAAGGTTTGGGTGATGGTGAGGGTTAGGGTGAGGTAGAAGGTTAGGTTTAGGGTTAGGTGAGGGTTAGTGTTAGGGTTAGGATTAGGGTGAGGGTTAGGATTAGGTTTAGGGATAGGGTGAGGTTTAGGGTGAGGGTGAGGGTTAAGGTTAGGGTTAGGTTTGTGGTGTGGATAAGTGATAGCATGAGGGTTAGGGTGAATGTTAGACTTAGCATTACGGTTAGGGTGAGGGTGAGGGTGAGGATTAGGGTGAGTTTTAGGGTTAGGGTGAGGGTTAGGGTTAGGCTTAACGTGAGGGTGACGGTTAGGGTTAGAGTTACGGTGAGGATTTGGTTAAGTATGAGGTTTCAGGTGAGGATGAGGTTAAGTGTTAGGATGAGGGTTAGGGGGAGGGGGAGGGTTAGGGTTAAGGTTTGGGTTAGGCTGAGGTTTAGGGTTATGTTTAGGGTGAATGTTAGGGTGAGGGTTAGGGTTAGGGTTGTTATAAGGGTTAGGGTCAGATTTAGGGTGACGGTGAGGTTTTAGGTGAGGGTTAGGTTGAGGGGTAGAGTTAGGGTTAAGGTGAGGTTTAGGGTAAGGGGTAGGGTTACGGTTAGGGTGAGGGTTAGGTTTATTGTGAGAGTTAGGGTTAGGGTTAGGATTAGTTTGAGAGTAAGAATTAGGTAACTGTTAGGGTGAGGGTGAGGTTTAGGGTTAGTAATAGTGATAGGATTAGTGTAAATCTGAGGGTGAGGGTGAGGTTTAGGGTTAGGGTTAGGGTGAGTGCTTGGGTGAGGGTTAGGGTAAGGTTGACGGTTAGGGTGAGAGTGATGATAAGGGTAAAGGTGAGGGTTAGGCTGAGGGTGAGGTTTAAGATAAGGGTGAGGGTAAGGGTTAGGATGAGGGTTAGGATAAGGGTTCGGGTTACAGTTAGGGTGAGGGTTAGATTGAGGATTAGGATTAGGGTTAGTGTTAGGTTTAGGGTGAGATTGAGGGTTACCGTTAGGTTTAGGGTTAGGGTTAGAAATAGGGTGAGGGTGAGGACTAAGATGAGGGTGAGGTTTAGGTTAGGGTTAGGGTTAAGGTTAGGGTGAGTTTTAGGGTTACTGTGAGGGTTAGGGTTAGTGTGAGGGTTAGTGTTAGAGTTAGGGTTAGTATTAGGTTGAGGGTAAGTGTTAGGGTGAGGTTTTGGTTTAGGGTGAGGGTTATGTTTCGGTTGAGGGTTAGGTTTAGTGTTAGGGTTATTGTTAGGGTTAGGATTAGGATTAGGGGTAGGGTGAGGATGAGGGTGTGGGATAGGAATAGGTTTTGGGTGATGGTTAAGGTTAGGGTTAGGGTGAGGGTTAGGATGAGGTTTGGGGTCAGGATAAGTTTTAGGGTGAGGGCTTCGGTGAGGGTGAGGGTTAGGTTTAGGGTTCAGCTTAGGCATAGTTTTAGGCTGAGGGTGAGGGTGAGTGTGAGTGATAGGGTTAGGGTGATGGATAGGGTTAGGGTTAGGGTGAGTGTTAGGATGAGTGTAAGGGTTAGGGTGAGGGTTAGGGTGAGCATGACGGTAACATTAAAGGTGAGGTTTAGGCTGAGGGTGAGTGTTCCGTTAAGGGTGAGGGTAAGGATTAATGTGAGGGTTAGCATAAGGGTTAGGGTGAGGGTGAGGGTCAGGGTTAGATTGAGGATTAGGGTTAGGGTTAGGGTGATGTTTATGGTGAGGATGATGGTTAGGGTTAGGGTGAGGGTTATGGTTAGAATTAGGGTGAGAGTGAGGGCTACGGTTTGGGTGAGGGTTAGGGTTAGGGTGAGGTTTAGGATTAGGGTGAGAGTTAGGGTTACTGTGAGGGTTAGTGTTAGAGTTAGGGTTAGGGTAAGGTTAAGGGTAAGTGTTAGGGTGAGGGTTAGGGTTAGGGTGAGTGTTATGTTTAGGGTGAGAGTTAGGGTTAGGTTTAGGGTTATTGTTAGGTTTAGGGTTAGGGTTACAGTGAGGGTGAGGGTGAGGGTTAGGTTTACGGTGAGGTTTAGGGTTAGGGTTAGGGTTTTAGTTAGGGTTAGGTTTAGGGTGAGTTTTAGGGTTAGAGTTAGGGTTAGGGTGAGGGTTAGGATGAGGATTAGGGTTATGCTTAGGGTTAGGGTGAGGGCTAGGTTGAAGGTGAGGGTTAGGGTTAGTGTTAGGGTGAGTTTTAGGGTTAGGGTTAGAGTTAGGGTGAGCTTTTGGATGAGGGTTAGGGTTACAGTGAGGGTGAGGGTTAGGGTTAGTTTGAGTGTTAGGGTTAGGATTAGGATTAGGGTGAGGGTGAGTGTTAGCATTAGGGTTAGGCTTAGGGTTAGGGTTAGTTTTAGGGTTAGGATTAGTGTTAATGTTAGGGTTAGGTTTAGACATACGGTTTGGGTGAGGGGGAGGGGGAGGGTTAGTGTTAGGGTTAGGGTGAGGTTTAGAGTTAGGGTTAGGATTAGGGATAGGGTGAGGGAGAGGTTTAGGGTTAGAATTAAGTTGAGGGGGAGGGTAAGGCTGAGTGTTAGGGTTAGGGTTAGTGTTAGGGTTAACGTTAGTTTTAGGGTGAGGGTAAGGTTGAGGTTTAGGGTTAGGGTTAGGTTTTGGGTTAGGATTAGGTTTAGGGTGAGGGTGAGTGTGAGGGTTAGGGTTAGGATTAGGTTTAGGCTTAGGGTTAGTCTGAGGGTGAGGGTGGGTGTGAGGATTAGGCTTAGGGTGATGGTTAACCTTAGGATTAGGGTGAGGGTTAGGATGAGGGTTAGGGTTAGAATTAGGGTTAGGGTGAGGGTGAGGGTTAAGGTTAGGGTTAGGTTTGTTCTGTGGATAAGTGATAGCATGAGGGTTAGGGTGAGTGTTAGACTTAGCATTAGATTTATGGTGAGGATTAGGGTGAGTTTTAGGGTTAGGGTGAGGGTTAGGGTTAGGCTTAGCGTGAGGGTGACAGTGAGGGTGACGGTTAGGTTTAGAGTTACGGTGAGGATTCGGTTAAGTGTGAGGTTTAGGGTGAGGATGAGGTTAAGTGTTAGGATGAGTGTTAGGGTGAGGGTGAGGCTTAGGGTTAAGGTTTGGGTTAGGGTGAGAGTTAGGCTGAGGGTTAGGGTTATGATTAGGGTGAGGGTTAGGGTTCGGGTGAGGGTTAGGGTTGTTATTAGGGTTAGGGTCAGATTTACGGTGACGGTGAGGTTTTGGGTGAGGGTTAGGGTGAGGGTTAGAGTTAGGGTTAAGATAAAGTTTAGGGTAAGGTGTAGGGTTACGGTTAGGGTGAGGGTTAGGTTTAGTGTGAGAGTTAGGGTTAGGGTTAGGATTAGTGTGAGGGTAAGGATTAGCTGACTGTTAGGGTGAGGGTGAGGTTTAGGGTTAGGAATAGTGATAAGATTAGTGTAAATCTGAGGGTGAGGGTGAGGTTTAGGGTTAGGGTTAGGGTGAGTGCTTGGCTGAGGGTTAGGGTAAGGTTGAGGGTTAGGGTGAGAGTGATGGTAAGGGTAAAGGTGAGGGTTAGGCTGAGGGTGAGGGTTAAGATAAGGGTGAGGGTTAGGGTTAGGGTGAGGGTTAGGTTAAGGGTTCGGGTTACAGTTAGGGTGAGGGTAAGTTTGAGGATTAGGGTTAGGGTTAGTGTGAGGTTTAGGGTGAGGTTGAGGGTGAGTGTTAGGGTTAGAATTAGGGTTAGGGTGAGGTCTAGGATGAGGGTGAGGTTTAAGTTAGGGTTAGGGTTAAGGTTAGGATGAGGTTTAGGGTTACTGTGAGGGTTAGGGTTAGTGTGAACATTAGGGTGATGGTTAGGTTTAGTGTTAGGGTCAGGGTAAGTGTTAGGGTGAGGGTTTGGGTTAGGTTGAGGGTTATATTTAAGGTGAGGGTTAGCTTTAGGGTTAGGGTTATTGTTAGGGTTAGGATTAGGATTAGGATTAGGGTTAGGTGAGGGTGAGTTTGGGTTAGGTTTAGGTTTAGGTTTAGGCTTAAGGTTAGGCTGAGGGTGAGGTTGAGGCTGAGGGCTAGGGTTAGGGTGATGGTTAGGGTTAGGGTTAGGGTGAGGGTTAGGATGAGGGTTAGAGTTAGGATTAGGGTTTGGGTGAGGGCTAGGGTGAAGGTGAGGTTTAGGGTTATGTTTAGGGTGAGGTTTAGGGTTAGGGTTAGGGTTAGGCTTAGGGTTAAGTTGAGGGTGAGGTTTAGGTTTAGAGTTACGGTTAGGGTGAGGGTTAGGGTTAGGGTTAGTGTTAGGTTTAGGATTATTGTGAGGGTTAGGGTTAGGGTGATGGTTAGGGTTAGGGCTGGGATTAGGATTAGTGTTAGGGTGAGGGTGAGTGTGAGTGTGAGGGTTAGGGTTAGGGTCAGGCTTAGGTTTAGGCTGAGGTTGATGGTCAGGATTAAAGTGAGGGTGAGGGTAAGGTTTAGGGTTAGAGTTAGGGTTATTGTGAGGGTTAGTGTTAGTATTGGTGTTAGGGTTAGGGTTAGGGTGAGGTTTAGGGTGAGGGTTATGTTTAGGGAGCGGGTTAGATTTATGATTAGGGTTAGCTTGAGTGTGAGTGTGAGGGTTAGTGTTAGGGTTAGGTTTAGGGTTAGGCGGAGTGTGGGGGTGAGGGTTAGGTTTAGGTTGAGGTTTAGGGTTAGGGTTAGGGTGAGGGTTAGGATGAGGTATAGCGTTAGGATTAGGGTTAGGGTAAGGGTTAAGGTGAGGGTTAATGTTAGGGTTAGGGAGAGGGTTAGGGTTATTGTTAGTGTTATGGTTAGGGTTAAGTTTGTTGTTAGGGTGAGGCTGAAGGTGGGTATTAGGGTTAGGATTAGGATTAGGGTTAGATTTAGGGTTAGGATTAGTGTTATTGTTAAGGTTAGGGTTAGAGTTATGGTGAGGGTGAGGGTGAGGGTGATGATTAGGGTTAGGGTTAGGATGAGGTTTAGGGTTAGGGTTAGGGTAGGGTGATGGTTAGGGTTAGTGTGAGGGTTAGTGTTTGGGTTAGGGTTATTATTAGGGTAAGGTAAGTGTTAGGGTGAGGGTAAGGGTTAGGGTGAGGGTTAGGGTTAGAATGAGGGTTAGGGTTAGGGTTGGGTTATTGTTAGGGTAAGGTAAGTGTTAGGGTGAGGGTAAGGGTTAGGGTGAGGGTTAGGGTTAGAATGAGGGTTAGGGTTAGGGTTAGTGTTATTTTTAGGGTTAGGGTTAGGATTAGGGTTAGGGTGAGGGATAGGGTGAGGATGAGGGTTAGAGTTAGGGTTAGGTTTAGGCTTAGGTTTAGAATGAGGCTGAGTGTGAGGTTGAGGGTTAGGGTTAGCGTGATGGTTAGGGTTATGTTTAGGGTGAGGGTTAGAATGATTGTTAGGGGTAGGGTGAGGGTTAGGGTGAGGGTGACAGTAAGGGTAAAGGTGAGGGTTAGGTTTAGGGTGTGAGTTAGGGTGAGGATTAGGGTTAGGGTTAGGGTGAGGGTGAGGATTAGATTGAGTATCAGTGTTAGGGTTAGTGTGAGGTTTAGGGTGAGGATGAGGGTTAGGGTTAGTGTGAGGGCTATGGTGAGGGTGAGGGTTAGGTTTAGGGTTATGTTGAGGTTTAGGGTTAAGGTGATGTTTAGGGTTAGTGTGACAGTTAGCGTTAGTATTAGGTTTAGTTTTAGGGTGAGGGTTAGCATTAGGGTGAGGTTTATGTTTAGGGTTAGTGTTAGCGTTAGGGTTGGGTTATTGTTAGGGTTAGGGTTACTGTTATGGTGAGGGTGATGGTTAGGGTTAGGGTTAGGATTAGGGTAAGGGTTAGGGTTAGGGTTAGATTGGGGATTAGGGTTAGGGTTAGTGTGAGGTTTAGGGTGAGGATGAAGGTTAGGGTGAGGGTTAGGGTTAGAATTAGTATTAGGTTGAGGGCTAGCGTGAGGGTGAGGGTTAGGGTTAGGCTTAAGTTTATGGTGAGGTTTTGGGTGAGGGGTAGGTTTAGGTTTAGTGTAAGGGTTAGGATTATTGTGAGGGTTACGGTTAGGGTGAGAGTGAGGGTGAGGCTAAGGGTTATGGTGAGGGTTAGGGTGAGGGTGTGGGTTAGGGTTAAGATTAGGGATAGGGTCAGGGATAGGCTGAGGTAGAGGGTGTGGGTGAGGGTGAGGTTTAGGGTTAGGGATATGGTTAAGGTGAGAGTGAGGGTTAGGCTCTTCGTTAGGTAATGGTTAGGGTTAGGGTGAGGATTAGTTGAGGGTTAGGGTAAGGGTGAGCTTGAGGTTTAGGGTGTGGGTGAGCATTAGGGTTAGGGTGAGGGTTCGGGTGAGGTAGAAGGTTAGGGTTAGGGTTAGGTGAGTGTTATTGTTAGGGTTAGGGTGAGGGTGAGGGTTAGGATTAGGTTTAGGGTTAGGGTGAGGTTTAGGGTGAGGGTGAGGGTTAAGGTTAGGGTTAGGTTTGTGGTGTGGATAAGTGATAGCATGAGGGTTAGTGTGAGTGTTAGCCTTAGCATTAGGGTTAGGGAGAGGGTTAGGGTTAGGCTTAGCGTGAGGGTGACGGTGAGGGTGACGGTTAAGGTTAGAGTTACGGTGAGGATTCGGTTAAGTGTGAGGTTTAGGGTGAGGATGAGGGTAAGTGTTAGGATGAGGTTTAGGGTGAAGATGAGGGTTAGGGTTAAGATTTGGGTTAGGGTGAGGGTTAGGGTAAGGGTTAGGGTTAGGGTTATGCTTAGGGTTAGGGTGAGGGTTAGGCTAAGGGTTAGGGTTATGATTAGGGTGAGGTTTAGGGTGAGGGTTAGGGTGAGGGTGAGGGTTAGGGTTGTTATTAGGGTTAAGGTCAGATTTAGGGTGACAGTGAGGTTTTGGGTGAGGGTTAGGTTGAGGGTTAGTTGTAGGGTTAAGGTGAGGGTTAGGGTAAGGGGTAGGGTTACGGTTAGGGTGAGGGTTAGGTTTATTGTGAGAGTTAGGTTTAGGGTTAGGGTTAGGATTAGTGTGAGGGTAAGAATTAGGGTCATGGCTAGGGTGAGGGTGAGGTTTAGGGTTAGGAATAGTGATAGGATTAGTGTAAATCTGAGGGTGAGGGTGAGGTTTAGGGTTAGGGTTAGGGTGAGTGCTTTGGTTAGGGTTAGGTTAAGGTTGAGGGTTAGGGTGAGAGTGATGGTAAGGGTAAACGTGAGGGTTAGGCTGAGGGTGAGGGTTAAGATAAGGGTGAGGGTTAGGGTTAGGGTGAGCGTTAGGTTAAGGGTTCGGGTTACGGTTAGGGTGAGGGTTAGATTGAGGATTAGGGTTAGGGTTAGTGTGAGGTTTAGGGTGAGGTTGAGGATTAGGGTTAGAATTAGGGTTAAGGTGAGGGCTATGGTGAGGGTGAGGTTTAGGTTAGGGTTAGGGTTAAGGTTAGGGAGAGGTTTATGGTTACTGTGAGCTTCAGTGTTAGTGTGAGGGTTACTGTTAGGGTGAGGGTAAGTGTTAGAGTGAGGGTTTGGGTTAGGGTGAGGGTTATGTTTAGTTTGAGGGTTAGGTTTAGGGTTAGGGTTATTTTTAGGTTTAGGATTAGGATTAGGGTTAGGGTGAGGGTGAGTGTGTGGGTTAGGTTTAGGTTTAGGTTTAGGGTTAAATTTAGGCTGAGCGTCAGGTTGAGGCTGAGGGTTAGGGTTGGGGTGATGGTTATGGTTAGGGTTAGGTTGAGGGTTAGGATGAGGGTTAGAGTTAGGATTAGGGTTTGGGTGAGGGCTAGGGTGAAAGTGAGTTTTGGGGTTATGTTTTGGGTGAGGTATAGGGTTAGGGTTAAGGTTAGGGTTAGGGTTAAGGTGAGGGTGAGGTTTAGGTTTAGAATTAGGGTTAGGGTGAGGGTTAGGGTTAGGGTTAGTGTTAGGTTTATGGTTAGGGTGAGGGCTAGGGTTAGGGTGAGTTTTAGGGTTAGGCCTGGGATTAGGATAAGTGTTTTTGTGAGGGTGATTGTGATTTTGAGGGTTAGGGTTAGTGTTAGGCTTAGGTTTAGGCTGGGGTTGAGGGTGAGGGTTCAGGTGAGGGTCAGGGTGAGGTTTAGTGTTAGAGTTCGGGTTAATGTAAGGGTTAGCGTTAGGGTTGGTGTTAAGGTTAGTGTTAAGGGTGAGGTTTTGGGTGAACGTTATGGTTAGGGATCGGATTAGATTTAGGATTAGGGTTAGCTTGAGTGTGAGTGTGAGGGTTTGTGTTAGGGTTAGGTTTAGGGTTAGGCTTAGTGTTAGGCTGAGGGTTAGGGTGAGGGTGTAGGTTAGGGTGAGGGTTTGTTTTAGGGTTAAGGTGAGGGTTAGAATGAGGGTTAGGTTTAGGATTGGGGTTAGGGTGAGGGCTAGGGTGAGGTTGAGGTTTAGGGTTAGGGTGTGGTTTAGGGTTAGGTTTAGGGTTAGGGTCATGGTGAGTTTGAGGTTTAGGGTTAGAGATAGGTTTAGGAGGAGGGTTAGGGTGAGGGTTAGGTATAGGGTTAGTGTTAGGGTTAGGGTTAGGGTGAGGGTTAGGGTTAGGGATAGTGTTAGGTATAGGATTAGGGTTAGGGTGAGGGTGAGTGTGAGGGTTAGGGTTATGATTAGGTTTAGGCTTAGGGTTAGGCTGAGGTAGAGTGTAAGTGTGAGAGTTATGGTGTGGGTTAGGGTTAGGGTTAGGTTTAGAGTTAGCCTTAAGGTGAGGCTTAGTGTTAAGCTTAGGGTTAGGGTGAGGGTTAGGTTTGGGGTTACGGTGAGGCTTAGGGTTAGGCTTAGGATTAGGCTTATGATTAGGCTGAGGGTGAGGGTGGGGGTGAGGGTTAGGGTTAAGTTTAGGGTTAGGGTTAGGTTTATTGGTATTTTTATGGTTAGGGTAAAGTTTGCGGGGAGGTTGAGGTTGAGGGTGAGTGTTAGGTTTAGGGTGAGATTTAGGGTGAGTTTTAGGGTTAGGTTTAAGGTTAGGTTGAGGGTGAGTTTGAGAGTTAGGGTTAGGCTTATAGTTTGGCTTAGGGTGAGGGTGAGGATTTATATTTGTGTTTGGGTTAGGGTGAGGGTGAGGCTGAGGATTAGGGTGAGGTTTAGTGTTAGGTTTAGGGTTAGGGTTAGGGTTAGGGTTAGGCTGAGGGTGAGGGTGGGGGTGAGGATTAGGGTTTGGGTTTCGGTTTAAATTCAGGTTATTGTTAGTGTTATGGTTTGGGTTTAGTTTGCGGTGAGGGCGAGCCTGAGGTTGAGGGTTATGGTTAGGGTTAGGCTTAGTCTTAGGTTTAGGCTGAGGGTGAGTATTGGGGTGAGGAATAGGTTTTGGGTGATGGTTAGGGTTAGGGTTGGGTTGAGGGTGAGGATGAGGCTTACCTTTAGGATTAGGTTTAGGGTGAGGGCTAGGGTGAGGGTGAGGGTTAGGGTTAGGCTTAGGCTTAGGCTTAGGGTTAGGCTTAGGGTGAGGGTGAGTTTGAGTGTTTGGGTTAGGGTGATGGATAGGATTAGGGTTAGGGTGAGTGTTAGGATGAGGGTTAGGGTTAGTGTTAGGTTGGAGGTTAGGGTGAGGGTTAGGGTGGGTGTTAGGGTTCTGGTGAGAGAGAGGATTAGGGTTAGGGTGAGGTTTAGTATAAGGGTTAGGATGAGGGTTAGGGTGAGGGTGAGGGTTAGATTGAGGATCAGGGTTGGGGTTTGTGTGAGGTTAAGTTGAGGATGAGGTTTAGGGTTAGGGTGAGGGTTAGGGTTAGAATTAGGGTTAGGGTGACGGCTAGGGTGAGGCTGAGGGTTAGAGTTAGGGTTAAGGTGAGGTTTAGGGTTCGGGTGAGAGTTAGGGTTACTGAGAGGGTTAGTGTTAGAGTTAGGGTTAGTGATAGGGTGAGGGTAAGTGTTAGGGTGGGGGTTAGGGTTCGGGTGAGGTTTATGGTTAGGGTGAGGGTTAGGGTTAGGTTTAGGGTGATTGTTAAGTTTCGAGTTAGGGTTACGTTGAGGGTGAGGGTGAGGTTTAGGGTTAGGGTGAGGTTTAGCTTTAGGGTTAGGGTTAGAGTTAGGGTGAGGGTGAGGGTGAGGTTTAGGGTTACAGTTAGGGTTCAAGTGAGGGTTAAGATGAGCGTTAGGGTTAGGGCTAGTTTTAGGTTTGGGGTTAGGGTGAGGTTTTGGGTTAGGGTTATGGATAGGATTAGGTTTAGGGTGAGGGTTAGGGTTAGGGTTAGGATGAGGGTTAAGAAGAGGATTAGTTTTAGGATTATGGTTATGGTGAGGGCTAGAGTTTGATTTTTAGTGTTAGAGATAGGGTTAGAGTGAGGGTTAGGGTTATTGTTAGTGTTATGGTTAGGGTTAAGTTTGTGGTTAGGGTGAGGCTGAAGGTGGGTATTAGGGTTAGGATTAGGATTAGGGTTAGATTTAGGGTTAGGATTAGTGTTATTGTTAAGGTTAGGGTTAGAATTATGGTGAGGGTGAGGGTGAGGGTGAGGGTTAGGGTTAGGGTTTGGGTGAGGTTTAGCGTTGGGGTTAGGGTAGGGTGATGGTTAGGGTTAGTGTGAGGCTTAGTGTTTGGGTTAGGGTTATTGTTAGGGTAAGTTAAATGTTAGGGTGAAGGTAAGGGTTAGGGTGAGGGTTAGGGTTAGAATGAGGGTTAGGGTTAGGGTTAGGGTTATTGTTAGGGTAAGGTAAGTGTTAGGGTGAGGGTAAGGGTTAGGGTGAGGGTTAGGGTTAGAATGAGGGTTAGGGTTAGGGTTAGTGTTATTTTTAGGGTTAGGGTTAGGATTAGGGTTAGGGTGAGGGGTAGGGTGAGGATGAGGGTTAGGGTTAGGGTTAGGGTTAGGCTTAGGTTTAGAATGAGGCTGAGTGTGAGGTTGAGGGTTAGGGTTAGCGTGATGGTTAGGGTTATGTTTGGGGTGAGGGTTAGAATCATTGTTAGGGGTAGGGTGAGGGTTAGGGTGAGGGTGACAGTAAGGGTAAAGGTGAGGGTTAGGGTTAGGGTGCGAGTTAGGGTGAGGATTAGGGTTAGGGTTAGGGTGAGGGTGAGGTTTAGATTGAGTATCAGTGTTAGGGTTAGTGTGAGGTTTAGGGTGAGGATGAGGGTTAGGGTTAGTGTGAGGGCTATGGTGAGGGTGAGGGTTAGGTTTAGGGTTATGTTGAGGTTTAGGGTTAAGGTGATGTTTAGGGTTAGTGTGACGGTTAGTGTTAGTATTAGGGTTAGTTTTAGGGTGAGGGTTAGCATTAGGGTGAGGTTTATGTTTAGGGTTAGTGTTAGCGTTAAGGTTGGGTTATTGTTAGGGTTAGGGTAACTGTTACGGTGAGGGTGAGGGTTAGGGTTAGGTTTAGGGTGAGGTTTAGGTTTAGGGTCAGGGTTAGAGTTAGGGTTAGGGTGAGGGTGAGGTTTAGGTTTAGGGTTAGGATTAGCGGGACGTTTAGGTTGCGGGTTAGGGTGAGGGTTAGTGTTAGGATTAGGGTTAAGGTGAGGGTGAGTGTGAGGGTTAGGGTTAGACTTAGGTTTAGGTTTAGGCTGAGGCTGAGTGTTGAAGGTGAGTGTTAGGGTTAGATTCAAGGTTAGGGTTAAGGTTAGGTTTAGGGTTAGGGTTATTGTAAGAGTGAGGGTTAGGATGAGGTTTAGGGTTAGGATTAGGGTTAGTATGAGGGCAAGGGTGAGGGTGAGGGTTAGGGTTATCATTATGGTGAGGTTTAGGATTAGGGTTAGGTTTAGTGTTAGGGTGAGGGTTAGGGTTAGGGTTACTGTGAGAGGGAGGGTTAGTGTTAGGGTGAGGGTGAGGGTTAGTATTAGTGTTATGGTTAGGGTTATTGTTAGTGTTATCATTAAGGTTAAGTTTACAGTGAGGTTGAGGCTGAGGGTGAGGTTTAGGTTTAGGGTTAGGATGCGGTTTAGGGTTAGGGTTAGTGTTAGTGTTAGGGTGAGGGCTTGGTTTAGGTTGAGGTTTACTGTCAGGGTGAGGGTTAAGATTAGGGTTAAGGTTAGGGTTAGTGTTATTGATAGGGTTAAGGTTAGAGTTACTGTGAGGATGAGGGTGAGGGTGAGTGTGAAAGTTAGGGTTAGAGTTAGCCTTAGTCTTAGGTTTAGGCCGAGCGTGAGGGTGAGGTTAAGGGTTAGGATTAGGGTGATTGTTAGAGTTTAAGGGTTAGGGTGAGGGTTAAGGTGAGGTTTAGTTTTAGGATTAGGGCTAAGGTGAGGGCTAGGGTGAGGGTGAGGGTTAGGGTTAGCGTTAGGGTGACGTTTAGGGTTAGCGTTAAGTTTACGGTTAGGGTGAGTGTTAGTGTGAGGGTTACGGTGAGGGTGAGGGTTAGGGTTAGGTTGAGGGTTAGGGTTAGGGTTAGGGTGAGAGTGAGGTTTAGATTAGGGTTAGGGTTAGAGTTATTGTTAGTGTTATGGTTAGGTTTAAGTTTATGGTGAGGGTGAGGCTCAGGGTGATGGTTAGGGTTAGGGTTAGGGTGAGGTTTAGGTTAGGGTTAAGGTTAGGGTTAGGGTGAGTGTTTGGGTTAGGGTTAGGGTTACGGTGAGGGTGAGGGTGAGGGTTAGTGTTAGGGTTAGTGCCATTGTTAGGTTTAGGGTTAGAGTTACAGTGAGGGTGAGGGTAAGGGTTAGGGTTAGGTTGAGGTTTAGGGTTAGGATTAGGGTTAGGGTGAAGGTGAGGGTGAGGTTTAGGGTTAGAGTTAGGGTTAGGTTGAGGGTTAGGGTTAGGGTTAGTGTTAGGGTTAGGGTTAGGGTGAGGGTTAGGATGAGGGTTAGGGTTAGGGTTAGGTTTAGGATTAGGGTTAATGTTAGGGTGAGTGATTGTGTTAGGTTTAGGGATAGGGTTAAGGCTTAGCGTTAACCTGAGGGTGAGGGTTAGGTTGAGGGTTAGGGTTAGGTTACGGTGAGTGTGAGGGTTAGGTTTAGGGTGAGTTTCAGGGTTAGGTTTAGGGTTAGGGTTATTGTTAGTGTTATGGTTAAGGTTAAGTTTACGGTTAGGGTGAGGCTGACGTTGAGGGTTTGGTTTAGGGTTAGGGTGAGGTTTAGGGTTACGGTTAGGGTTAGGGTGATGGTTAGGGTTAGTTTTATTGTTAGGTTTATGGTTAGAGTTACGGTGAGGGTGAGGGTTAGATTTAGGTTTAGGGTGAGGGTTACGGTGAGGGTGAGGGTGAAGTTTAGGGTTAGAGTTAGAGTTAGGGGGAGGGTTAGGGGCAGGGTTAGGTTGAGGTTTAGGTTTAGTGTTAGGGTTGGGTTTAGGATTAGGGTTATGATGAGGCTGAGTGTGAGGGTTAGGGTTAGGATTAGGCTTAGGCTTAGGGTTAGGCTGAGGGTGAGGGTGGGGTTGAGGATTAGGTTAAGGGTGATGGTGAGGGTTAGGGTTAGGTTTAGGGTTAGGATTAGGGTTAGGATGATGTCTAGGGTGAGGGTGAGGGTTAGGGTTAGGGTTAGGCTTAGGGTTACGGTCAGGGTTAGGGTTAGGATGAGGGTTAGGCTTAGGGTGAGGGTTAGGGTGAGGGTGCAGGTAAGGGTAAAGGTGAGAGTTAGGCTGAGAGTGAGGATTAAGTTAAGGGTGAGGGTTATGGTTAGGGTGTGGGTTAGGGTTAGGGTTAAGTTGAGGGTGAGGTTTATATTGAGGATTAGTTCTAGGGTTAGTGTGAGGTTTAGGATGAGGATGAGGGTTAGGGTTAGGGTGAGGTCTAGGGTGAGGGTGAGGGTTAGGGTTAGTGTGAGTGCTAGTGTTAGGGTTATATTTAGTGTTAGGGTGAATTTAAGTGTTAGGGTGAGGGTTAGTGTTAGCGTGAGTGTTATGTTTAGAATGAGGGTTAGGTTTAGGGTTAGGGTTACTGTTAGGGTTAGGCTTAGTTTTACTGTTCAGTGTGAGGTTTAGTGTTAGGTTGAGGGTTAGGTTTATGTTTAGTGTTAGGGTTAGTGTTAGAGTTAGGGTGAGGGTGAGGTTTATGGTTAGAGTTAGCTTTTCTGTTAGGGTTAGGGTTCGATTGAGGGTTAGTGAGAGGGTTAGGTTTAGGCTTAAGCTTAGGCTTAGGGTTAGACTTAGGCCGAGCATGAGGGTAAGGGTTCGGGTTAGGGTTAGGGTGAGGGTTAGGATGAGGTTTAGGGTTAGGACTAGGGTTAGGGTGAGCGCTAGGTTGAGGGTTACTGGGAGGGTTAGGGTAAGGTTTAGGATTAGGTGTAGGTTGAGGGTGAGTGTGAAGGTTAGGTTTAGGGTTAGGGTTAGTTTTACGGTGAGGGTTAGGGTTAGGACTTGGTTTAGGGTGAGGGGGAGTGTTAGGGTTAGTGTGAGTGCTAGTGTTAGGGTTAGGTTTAGTGTTAGGGTGAATTTATGTGTTAGTGCGAGGGTTAGGTTTTGGGTGAGTGTTATGGTTAGTATGAGGGTTAGGGTTAGGGTTACTGTTAGGATTAGGATTAGGTTTACTGTTAAGGTGAGTGTGAGGTTTAGGGTTAGGGTGAGGGTTAGGTTTATGTTTAGGGTTAGGGTTAGAGTTAGGGGTAGGGTGAGGGTGAGGTTTAGGGTTAGAGTTAGCTTTTGTGTTAGGGTTAGTGTTAGGTTGAGGGTTAGTGTGAAGGTTAGGTTTAGGCTTAAGCTTAGGCTTAGGGTTAGGCTTAGGCCCGAGCATGAGGGTGAGGGTTAGGGTTAGGGTTAGGGTGAGGGTTAGGGTTAGGGTTAGGGTGAGGGTTAGGATGAGTTTTAGGGTTAGGATTAGGGTTAGTGTGAGCGCTAGTTTGAGGGTTACTGTGAGGGTTAGGTTTAGGTTTAGGATTAGGTGTAGGTTGAGGGTGAGTGTGAGGGTTAGGGTTAGGGTTAGGGTTAGGCTTAGGGTTAGGGTGAGGGTTAGGGTTAGGGTTTGGTTTAGGGTGAGGGGGAGGGTTAGGGTTAGGGTTAGGGTGAGGGTGAGGGTGAGGGTTAGGGTTAGGGTTAGGGTGAGTGTTAGGGTTATGTTGAGGGTTATGGTTAGGGTGAGTGTTAGGGCTAGGGTTAGGTTTAGGGTGAGGACTAGGGTGAGGGTGAGGGTTAGGATTAGGGTGAGGGTGAGGGTGAGGTTTAGGGTTAGTGTTAGTTTGAGGTTTAGGGTTATGGTTAGGGTTAGGGAGAGTGTGAGTTTTAGGTTTAGAGTTAGGGTTAGGGTGAGGGTTAGGGTGAGGTTTATGGTTAGTGTGAGGGTTAGGGGTAGGGGTAGGGTGAGGGTTAGCGTTAGGGTGAGTGTTAGGTTTAGGGTTAGGGTTAAAGTATGTGCTATGGTGAGTGTTTGGTTTAGGGTTAGGTTGATGTTGAGGGTTAGTGTTAGTGTTAGATTTACGTTTAGGGTTGGGGTTAGGGTTAGGATTAGGGTTAAGGTGATGGTCAGTGTGAGGGTTAGAGTTAGTGTTACCCTTAGGGTTAGGCTGAGTCTGAGGCTGATGGTGAGGTTTAGGATTAGAGTGAGGGTTAGTGTGAGTGTTAGTGTTAGGATTAGGGTTAGGATATATGCTAGGGTGAGGGTTAGGTTTAGGGTTAGGATGAGGTTTAGGGTTAGGGTTAGGGTCAGTGTTAGGGTTAGGGTGAATGTTTGGGTTAGGGTTAGAGTTACGGTTAGGATGAGGTTTAGGGTTAGGTTTATGGTTAGGGTTATTCTTAGGTTTAGGGTTAGGGTTAAGGTTAATGTAAGGCTGAGCTTGAGCGTGATGTTGAGGGTCAGGTTTAGGGTTAGGATGAATATTAGAGGTAGGGTTAGGGTTAGGGTTAGGGTGATTGTGAGGGTTAGTGTTAGGGTTGGGTGAGGTTTAGGATTAGGGATGGGGTAGGGTTAGGGTGAGTGTGAGGGTTAGGGGTAGGGTTTGGGTGAGGGTGAGGGTTAGGTTTGGGGTGAGGGTTAAGGTGAGGACTAAGGTGAGCGTGAGGGTTAGGGTTAGGCTTAGGGTGAGGGTTAGGTTGAGGTTTAGGTTAAGGGTTAGGGTTAGGGTTAGGATTAGGGTTAGGGTGAGGGTGAGTGTGAGGGTTAGGGTTAGGGTTAGTCTTTGGCTGAGGGTTAGGCTGAGGGTGAGGGTGGGTTTGAGGATTAGGTTTAGAGTGATGGTTCAGGTTATCGTTAGTTTGAGGGTTAAGATGCGGGTTAGGGTTAGGATTAGGGTTAGGGTGAGGGCTAGATTGAGGGTGAGGTTAAGGGTTAGGGATAGGGTGAGGTTTAGGTTTAGGGTTAGGGTGAGGTTGAGGTTTAGGGTTAGAGTTATGGTTAGGATTAGGATTAGGGTAAGGGTTAGGTTGAGTGTGAGGGTTAGGGTTAGGGTTAGGGTTCGGCTTAGGGTTACACTGAGGGTGAGGTTGAGGGTGAGGGTTAGGTTTTGAGTGAGGGTTAGGGTTATGTTTAGGGTGAGAGTTAGGGTTCAGGTTAAGTTTAGGGTTAGGGTGAGGGTTAGGGTTAGGGTTACGTTGAGCTTGAGGGTTAGGTTTAGTTTGAGCGTTAGGGTTAGGTATAGGGTTAGGGTGAGGGCTAGGGTGAGGGTGAGCGTTAGGGTTAGTGTTAGGGTGAGGTTTCAGGTTAGGGTTAGGGTTAGGGTGAGATTGAGAATGAGGGTTAGGGTTACGGTAAGGGTGCTGGTTAGGGTTAAGTGGAGGGTTATTGTTACTGTTATTGTTAGGGTGAGGGTAAGTGTTAGGGTAAGGTTTAGGTTTAGGGTGACGTTTACAACAGGCTTAGGGTTAGGGTTAGGGGGAGGGGGAGGTTTAGGATTAGAGTTACGGTTAGGGTGAATGTTAGGGTTAGGGTTAGGTTTAGGGATAGGGTGAACTTTAGGGTTTAGTTTAGGGTTAGAGTTAGGCTTAGGGAGAGGGTGAAATTTAGGGTTAGAGTTAGGGTTAGGGTGAGAGTTAGGTTTAGGCTTAGTGTTAGGGTTAGGGTGAGGGTGAGAGTTATGGGGAGGGTTAGGGTTAGGGTTACTGTTAGTGTGAGGATTAGGGTTAGGGTAAGGGTGAGTGTGTGTGTTAGGGTTAGGTTTAGGGTTAGGCTTAATGTTAGGCTGAGGGTGAGGTTGAAGGTGAGGGTTAGGGTTAGGTTTAGTGTTAGGGTTAGGGTTAGGGTGAGGGTGAGCGATAGGGTTAGGGTTAGGATTAGGATTAGGGTTATTGTTAGGAGTAGTGTGAGGGTTAGGGTTAGGGTAATTGTTAGGCTTAGGATTAGGCTGAGGGTGAGGGTGAGGGTGAGGGTTAGGGTTTGGGTGAGGGTTAGGATTAGGTTTAGGGTGAGGTTTAGTGTTAGTGTTAGAGTTAGGGTTAGAGTTAGGGTTAGTGATTAGTGTTAGGGTTAGGTTGAGTGTTAGGGGGAGGGTTAGGGTTAGGGTTAGGGTTAGGTTTAGGGTTAGGGTTAGGGTGTGGGTGAGGTTTAGGGTTATAATTAGGGTTAGGGTGAGGCTGAGGGTGAGGCTTAGGGGGTTAGGGTTAGTGTTAGAGTTAGGGTTAGGGTGAGGGTTAGGGTGAGTGTGAGGGTTAATGTTAGGGTTAGGGTTTGCCTTAGCTTCAGGCTGAAGGTGAGTGTGAGGGTGAGTTTTAGGTTTAGAATTAGGGTTAGTGTTAGGGTTAGGGTTAGAATGAGGGTCAGGTTTACATTTAGGCTTAGGCTTAGGCTTAGGCTGAGCATGAGGGTGAGGTTAAGGGTTAGGGTGAGGTTTAGGGTGGGGTTGACGGTCAGGGTAAACGTGAGGGTTAGGCTGAGGGTGAGGGTTACTGAAAGGGTGAGGGTTAGGGTTAGGGTGAGGTTTAGGGTTAGGGGTAGAGTGAGGGTGAGGTTTATGTATAGGGCTAGGTTGAGGTGTAGGGTTAGGTTTAGGTTGAGGGTGAGATTATGGTTAGTGTTAGCGTTAGGTTGAGCCTGAGGGTGAGGTTTAGGTTTAGGGTTAGTGTTAGTGTTAGGGTTAAGGTGAGGGATAGGGTGAGGGTGAGGGTTAGGGTTAGGGTTAGGATTAGGATTAGAGTAAGGGTTAGGGTGAGTGTGAGGGTTATTGTTAGGGTTAGGCTTAGGCTTAGGCTTAGGCTGAGGCTGAGGGTGAGGGTGAGGGTTAGGCATAGGGTGAGGGTTTGGGCTAGGGTTAGGGTTAGGGTGAGTGTTAGTATGAGGGTTAGGCTTAGGATTAGGGTGAGGGTGAGGGCTAGGGTGAAGATGAGGTTTAGGGTTAGGGTTAGGGTTAGGTTGAGGTTTAGGGTTAGAATTAGTGTGAGAGTGAGGTTTAGGTTTAGAGTTAGGGTTAGGGTGAGGCTGATTGTGAGGTTTTGGGTTAGGGTTAGCGTTAGATTTAGGGTTAGGGTGAGGGTTAGGGAGAGGGTTAGGCTTAGGATTAGGATTAGGATTAGGGCAAGGGTTAGGGTGAGTGTGAGGATTAAGATTAGTTTTAGGGTTAGGCTGAGGATGATGGTGAGGGTGAGGGTTAGGGTTATGCTGAGGGTTAGGTTAAGGGCTAGGGTGAGAGTTAGCTTTCCAGTTAAGTTTAGGGTTAGGGTGAGGGTTAGGGTTAGGTTTACAGTGAGAGTGAGGGTTAGGATTAGGTTGAGGGTTAGGGTTAGGGTTAGGCTAGGGTTAGGGTTAGGGTTAGGGTGAGTGTTAGTATGAGGGTTAGGCTTAGGATTAGGGTGAGGGTGAGGGCAAGGGTGAAGATGAGGTTTAGGGTTAGGGTTAGGGTTAGGGTGAGGTTTAGGGTTAGAATTAGGGTGAGAGTGAGGTTTAGGTTTAGAGTTAGGGTTAGGGTGAGGCTGATTGTGAGGTTTTGGGTTAGGGTTAGCGTTAGATTTAGGGTTAGGGTGAGGGTTAGGGTGAGGGTTAGGCTTAGGGTTAGGATTAGGATTAGGGCAAGGATTAGGGTGAGTGTGAGGATTAAAATTAGTTTTAGGGTTAGGCTGAGGATGATGGTGAGGGTGAGGGTTAGGGTTCTGCTGAGGGTTCGGTTAAGGGCTATGGTGAGAGTTAGCTTTCCAGTTAAGTTTAGGGTTAGGGTGAGGGTTAGGGTTAGGTTTACAGTGAGGGTGAGGGTTAGGATTAGGTTGAGGGTTAGGGTTAGGGTTAGGGCTAGGGTTAGGGTTAGGGTGGTGAGGGTTAGGATGAGATTTAATGTTAGGATTAGGGTTAGGGTGATGGCTAGGGTGAGGGTGAGGGTTAGGGTTAGGATGAGGTTTAGAGTTAGGGTTAGGGTTAGGGTTAGGGTGAGGGTGAGGTTTAGGGTTAGAGTTAGGATTAGTGTTCAGGTTAGGGTTAGGTGAGGGTTCGGGTTAGGCTTAGGCTTAGACTTAAACTAAGGCAGAGCATGAGGTTGAGGCTTAGAGTTAGGGTCAGGGTGAGGGTTAGGGTTTGGGTGAGGGTGTGGTTGAGGGTGAGGTTTAGTGTTAGGCTTAGTGTGAGTGTTAGGGTTAGGGTGAGGGTTATGGTTAGGGTGAGGGTTAGTGTTAGCGTTATGCTTAAGCTTAGTCTTAGGGTAAGGCTGAGGGTTTGGGAAGAGGGTGAGTGTGAGTGTTAGGGTTAGGGTTAGGGTTAGGCATAGTGATAGGCTGAGGGAGAGGTTAAGGGTGAGGTTTAGGGTTAGGGTGAGGGTGAGGTTTAGGCTTAGAGTTTGTGTTAAGGCGAGGGTTAGTGTGAGGGTTAGTGTTAGGGTTAGTGTTTGGGTTAGGTTTAGCGTGAGTTTTAGGGTGAGGTTTAGGGTTAGGGATAGGGTTAGGTGTAGGATTAAGGTTTGGGTGAGGATGAGTGTGATGGTTAGGGTTCGGTTAATGTTAGGGTTAGGCTTAAGGGTTAGGCTGAGGGTGAGAGTGAGGGTTAGGGTTAGGGTGAGGGTGAGGGTTAGGATGAGGGTTAGGTTTAGGATTAGGGTTAGTGTGAGGGCTATTGTGAGGGTGAGGATTAGGGTTAGGGTTAAGTTTAGGAATAGGGTGAGGGATAGGATTAGGGCTTGGTTTAAGGTTAGGGTTAGTGTTAGGGTTAGGGTGAGTGTTAGCATGAGGGTTCTGGTTAGGATTAAGTTTAGGATGAGGGCTAGGGTGAGCATGAGGATTAGGGATAGGGTTAGGGTGAGATTTATTGTTCGGGTTAGGTTTAGATTTAGGCTGAGGATTAGGGTTAGGGTTATGGTGAGGGTCAGGGTTAGGTCTAGTTTGAGTGTTAGAATTAGGTTTAGGGTTAGGGTGAGGGTTAGGGTTAGGGTTAGGGTGAGGGTTAGGATGAGGTTTAGGGTTACAATTAGGGTTAGGGTGAGGGCTAGGGTGATTGTGAGGGTTATTGTTAGTTAGGGTGAAGTTTAGGGTTAATGTTAAGCGTAGGGTTAGGGGGAGGGTTAAGGTTTGGGTTTGGGTGAGGGTGAGGCTTAGGTATGGGGTGAGGGTTAGGGTGAGGACTAAGGTAAGGGTGAGGTTTGAGGTTAGGGTTAGGTTTAGGGTGAGGGTTAGGTTGAGGTTTAGGTTTAGGGTTAGGGTTAGGGTTAGGATTAGGGTTAGGGTGAGGGTGAGTGTGAGGGTTAGGGATAGGGTTAGGCTTATGCTTAGGCTTAGGGTTAGGCTGAGGGTGAGGGTGAGGATTAGGATGAGGATTAGGTTTAGAGTCCTGGTTTAGTTTATGGTTAGGTTTAGTGTTAGGATGAGGGTTAGGGTTAGGATTAGGGTTAGGGTGAGGGCTAGGGTGAGTGTGAGGTTTAGGGATAGGTTTAGGCTTAGACTTAGGGTTAGGCTGAGGTTGAAGTTGAGGGTGAGGGTTAGGGTTAGGGTGATGGTTAGGGTTATGGTTAGGGTGAGGGTTAAGATAAGGGTTAGTGTTAGGGTGAGGGTTAGGATGAGGGTGACAATAAGAATAAAGGTGAGGGTTAGGCTGAGGGTGAAGGTTAAGGTAAGGGTGAGGTCTCGGGTTATGGTTAATGTGAGGGACAGGGTTAGATTGAGGATTATTGTTAGGGTTAGTGTGAGGTTTAGTGTGAGGATGAGGGTTAGGGTTAGGGTGATGGCTAAGTTGAAGCTGAGGGTTAGAGTTAGGGTTAGGGGGAGGTTTAGGTTTAAGGTGATGGTTAGCATTAGTGTGAGGGTTACTGTTACGGTTAGTGTTAGTGTTAGGGTGAGGGTAAGTGTTAGGGTAAGGTTTAGGTTTAGGGTGAGGTTTAGGATTATGGTTAGGGTTAGGTTTAGGGTGAGGGTGAGGTTAAGGGTTAGAGTTAGGGTTAGGGTGACGGTTAGGATTAGGGTTAGTGTTAATGTTAGGGTAAGGGTTAGGGTGAGGTTTAAATTAATGTGGGGGTGAGGATTAGTGATAGGGTTAGGTTTAGGATTAGGGTTAAAGTGAGGGTGAGTGTGAAGGTAAGGGTTACGTTTAGGGTTAAGATTAGAGTTAGGGTGATGGTGAGGATGAGGGTTAGTGTTAGGGCGAGGGTTAGGGTTAGAGTTAGGTTTAGTCTGAGGGTGAGGTTGAGGGTGAGGGTTAGGATTAGGGTTAGGCTTAGGGTTAGGCTGAGGGTGAGGTTGAGGGTGAGAAAGTTAGGGTTAGGGTGAGGGTTACTCTTAGGATTATGGGGAGGTTTAGGATGAGGTTTAGGGTTAGGATTAGGGTTAAGGTGAGGGCTAGGCTGAGGGTGAGTTTGAGTTTTAGGGTTAGGGTGAAGTTTAGGTTTAAGTTTAGGGTTAGGGTGAGGGTCAGGGTGACGTTTATTGTTAGGGTTAGGGTGAATCTGAGGGTGTGGGTTAGGTTTAGGGTTAATGTTAGGGTTAGGGTTAAGGTGAGGGTTCGGGTGAGGGATCGTGTTAGGGTTCGGATTAGGGTTAGGATTAGGGTTAGGGTTAGGGTGAGTGTGAGGGTTAGGGTTAGGCTTAGGCTTAGGTTGAGGGTGAGGGTGAGGGTGAGGGTTAGGGTTAGGTTGAGTGTTAGAGCTATGTTTAGGGTGAGAGTTAGGGTTCGGGTTAAGTTTAGGGTTAGGGTGTAAGTTAGGGTAAGGGCTACGGTGAGAGTGACGGTTGGGGTTATGTTGAGGGTTAGGGTTAGGGTTAGGGTGAGGGTGAGGGTTAGGGTTAGGATTAGTGTTAGGGTGAGGGTTACCAGGAGGGTTAGTGTTAGGATTCGGGTTAGGATGAGGGCTAGGGTGAGGGTGAGGTTTAGGGTTAGGGTGAGGGTGAGGTTTAGGGATAGAATTGGGGTAAGGGTGAGGGTGAGGTGAGGGTTAGGGTTAGAGTTAGCATTAGAGTTAGCGTTAGGTTGAGGGTTAGGTTGAGGGTGAGGGTTAGGCTTAGGGTTAGGATTAGGATTAGGGTAAGGGTTAGGGTGAGTGTGAGGGTTAGTGTTAGGGTTAGGGTTAGGCTTAGGTTTAGGCTGAGGGTGAGGTTTAGGGTTAAGGTGAGGGTTAGAGTTAGGGTTAGGGTGTGTGTTAGGGTTCGGGTTATGTTTAGTGTGACAATGAGTGTTAGGGGTAGGTTGAGGGTTAGGGTTAGGTTTAGAGTTAGGATGAGAGTTAGGGTTAGGGTTAGGGTGAGGGGTAGGATGAGGATTAGGGTTAAGATTAGGGTTAGGGTGAGGGCTAGGGTGAGGGAGAGGGTTAGGGTTAGTGTTAGCAAGAGGTTTAAGGTTCGGGTTAGGGTTAGGGTGAGGGTTACGATTAGGGTTACGGTCACGGTGAGGGTGAGGGTTAGGGTTACGGTGAGGGTGAGGTTTAGGGTTAGGGTGAGGGTTAGGGTGAGCGTGAGTTTTTGGATTAGGGTTAGGGTTAAGGTTAGGGTTAGGTTTAGGGTTAGGATTAGTGTCATTGTTAGGGTTAGGGTTAGAGTTACCGTGAGGGTGAGTGTGAGGGTGAGGGTTAGGGTTAGAGTTAGGGTGAGGTTTAGGGTAAGGGTGAGGGTGAGGTTTATAGTTAGATTTAGGGTTGGGGGAGGGTTAGGTCGAAGGTTAAGGTTAGGCTTAGAGTTAGGGTTAAGGTTAGGGTGAGGGTTATGTTGAGGTTTAGGGTTAGTCTTAGGGTTAGGTTTAGGATTAGAGTTAGGTTTAGAGTTACGGTGAGGTTGAAGTTGAGGGTGAGTGTTAGGGTTAGGGTGAGGTTTAGGGTTAGGGTTAGGATTAGGGTTAGGGTGAGGGTGAGGTTGAGGTTTAGGGTTAGGGTTAGGGTTAGGGTTAGGATTAGGGTTAAGGTGAGGGTTAGTGTTAGGGTTAGTGATAGGTTTAGGCTTAGGCCTAGGGTTAGGCTGAGGGTGAGGGTGGGGGTGAGGATTAGGGCTAGGGTGATGGTTAAGTTTAGGGTTAACCTTAAGGTTAAAGTTAAGGTTAACCACAAACTAACGTTTGTGGGTTAGGGTTAGGGTTAGTGTTACGGTGAAGGCTAGGGTGAGGGTTAGGGTAAGGCTTAGTATTAGGCTTAGGCTTAGTCTGTGTGTGTGTTTGAGGTTGAGGGTTAGGTTTAGGGTGATGCTTAGGTTGACGGTTCGAATGAGGTTTAGGGTTAGTGTGAGGGTTAGGGTGAGGATTATGTTAATGTTAAAGGTGAGGTTAAGCTAAGGTTGATGGTTAAGATAAGGGTTTGGGTTAGTGTTAGGTTTAGGGTTCAGGTAAGGGTTAGGGTTAGGGTGAGGGTGAGGGTTAGAATTAGGGTGAGGTCTAGGGTGAGGGTGAGGGTTAGGTTTAGGGTTAGGGTTAGGGTGAGGTTTAGGGTTAGGGTGAGGGTTATGGTTAGGGTGAGGGTTAGGGTTTGGGTTACGTTTATTGTAGGGTTAGGGTTACTGTTACAGTTACAGTGAAGGTGAGGGTGAGGGTTAGGGTTAGGGTTAGAGTTAGGGTTAGGTTGAGGGTTGGGGTAAGGGTTAGTGTTAGGGTTAGGGTTAGTGTGAGAGTTAGGGGGACGTTCAGGGTTATAGGGTTAGGGTTAAGATTAGAGTTAGTGCGAGGGTGAGGGTGTGTGTTAGGGTTTTGATTTTGGTTTAGGGTTAGGTTTAGGGTTAGGGTGAGGTTTTGGATGAAGGTTAGGGTTACAATGAGGGTGAGGGTGAGGGTTAGTGTGAGGGTTAGGGTAGGATTAGGGTTAGGGTGAGGGTGAGTTTTAGGATTAGGGTTAGGGTTAGGGTTAAGATTAGGTTTAGGGTTAGAATTAGTGTTATTGTTAAGGTTAGGGTTAGAGTTATGGTGAGGGTGATGGTAAGGGTGAGGGTTAGGTTTAGGGTTAGGCTTAGGATTAGGCTGAGGCTGAGGGTGAGGGTGAAGGTGAGGGTTAGGGTGAGGGTTAGGTTTAGGGTTAGGGTGAGAGTTGGGGTTCGGGTTAAGGTTAGGTTTAGGGTGAGCGTTAGGGTAAGGTTTACAGTGAGGGTGAGGGTTAGGTTTAGGGTTAGTGTTATGGTGAGGGTTAGGGTGAGGGTTAGGGTGAGGATTAGGGTGAGGGTGAGGTTTAGGGTTAGGGTTAGGGTGAGGTTTAGGGTTAGGGTTAGTGTGAGGGTGATCTATATGGTTAGAGTTAGGGTTAGGGTGAGGCTGTTTGTGAGGTTTACGGTTAGGGTTAATGTTCGAGTTAGGGTTAGGGTGAAGGTTAGAGTGAGGGTGAGGGTTAGGCTTAGGGTTAGGATTAGGATTAGGGTAACGGATAGGGTGAGTGTGAGGGTTAGGGTTAGGCTTAGGCTTAGGGTTAGGCTGAGGTTGAGGATGAGGTGTAGGGTTAGGTTTAGGTTGACTTTTAAGTTTACGTTTAGGGTGAGAGTTAGGGTTCGGGTTAAGTTTAGGGTTAGGTTGAGGGTTACAGTTAGGTTTAGTGTTAGGCTGTGGTTTAGGGTTAGGGTTAGGGTGAGGGTTTGGATGAGGGTTAGAGTTATGGTGAGGGCGAGGGTTAGGGTTAGGCTGAGTGTTAGGGTTAAGATTAGGGTTAGGGTTAGGGTTAGGTTTAGGTTTAGCTTTAGGATTAGTGTTATTTTTAGGGTAATGGTTAGAGTTACGGTGAGGGTGACGGTGAGGGTGAGGGTTAGGTTTAGGGTGAGGGTTAGGGTTAGGGTTAGGATAAGGGTTAGGGGGAGTGTGAGGTTTAGGGTTAGATTTAGGGTTAGGGGGAGGGTTAGTTCGTGGGTTAGGGTTAGGGTGAGTGTTACGGTTAAGGTTAGGGTGAAGGTTAGGTTGAGGTTAGGGTTAGGGTTAGGATTAGGCTTAGGCTTAGGTTGAGAGTGACTGTGAGGGTAAGGTTTAGGGTTAGGCTTAGGCTTAGGGTTAGGCTGAGTGTGAGGGTGGGTGTGAGGATTAGGGTTAGGGTGATGGATAGGATGTGGTTTAGGTTTTGGGTTAGGGTTAGAATTAGGTTTAGGGTTAGGGTGAGGTTTACGGTTAGAGTTATGGTTAGGGTGAGGGTTAGGTTGAGGGTTAGGTTTAGGGTTAGGGTGAGACTTAGGGGGAGGGTTAGGGTTAGGGATAGGTTTAGGATTAGGGTTAGGGTGAGGGTGAGTGTGTGGGTTAGGGTTAGGTTTATAGTTAGGCTGAGGCTGAGGGTTAGGGTTAGGGTGAGGTTTAGGGTTAAGTTTAGGGTTAGGGTGAGAGTTAGGGTGCGGATGAGGGTTAGGTTTAGCGTGAGTGTTAGGGTTAGAATTAGGGTTAGGGTGAGGGTTCTGTTAAGTTTAGGGTTAGGGTGAGGTTTAGGGTTATGGTGAGGTTTAGGTTTAGTGCGAAGTTTAGTGTTAAGGTGAGGGTAAGTGTTAGGGTGAGGTTTAGGGTTAGGGTGAGGGTTATGGTTAGGGTGAGGTTTAGGGTTAGGGTTAGGTTTATTGTTAGGGTTAGGGTTAGGGATACGGTTATGGTGAGGGTTAGGGTGAGGGTAATGTTTAGGGTTAGGATTGGTGTGAGATTTAGGGTTACGCTTAGGGTTAGATTTAGGGTTAGGTTGAAGTTGAGGTTTAAGGTTACAGTTAGGATTAGGATGAGGGTTATGATGAAGGTTAGGGTTAGTGTTAGGTTTAGGGTTAGGGTGAGGTTTAGGGTGAGGGTTAGGGTTAGTGATAGGGTTAGGATTAGGTTTAGGGTTAGGATGAGGGTGAGTGTGAAGGCTAGGTTTAGTGTTAGGTTTAGGCTTAGGGTTAGGCTGAGGGTCAGGGTGAAGGTGAGGGTTAGGATTAGGGTGCGGGTTAGGGTTAGGTTTAGGGTTAGAGTTAGCCTTAAGGTGAGGTTTATGGTTAGGTTTAGGGTTCTGGTAATGGTGAGGGTTAGAGTTAGCATCAGGGTTAGGGTGAGGGTTTGGGTTAGGGTTAGGGTGAGTGTTAGGGTTAATGTGAGTTTTAGGGTTAGGGTTACGGTTAGGGTGAGGGTAAGGTTGAGGGTTAACGTGAGTGTTAGGTTGACGGTGAGGGTGAGGTTTAGGGTTGGGGTTAGGTTTAGAGTGAGGGTTAGGGTGAGGGGTAGTGTTAGGTTTAGGGTGAGGATTAGGGATAGTGTGAGGGTTAGGGTTTGAGTGAGGGTAAGGGTCAGGTGAGGTTTAGGGTTAGGGTGAGGTTTAGCATTAGGGTTAGGGTCAGGGTTAATATTAGGTTGGAAGTTAGGGTTAGGGTGAGGGTTAGGGTGAGTGTTAGGGTTAAGGTAAGTGATACGGTTAGGGTTAGGGTGAGGGTTATGTTTAGGGTGATGTGTAGAATGAGGTTGAGTGTTAGGGTGAGAGTGACAGTGAAGGTTAAGGTATGGATGAGGGTTAGTGTTAGGGTGAGGTTTAATGTTACGGTGAGGGTTATGGTGAGTGTGAGGATAAGGGTTAGGTTTATGGTGAGGGTTAGGGTTAGAGTTAGGGTGAGGGGTAGGGTGAGGGGTAGGCTTAGAGTTAAGGTTAGGTTTAGTGTGAGGGTTAGGGTTAGGGTGAGGATAAGGTAAGTGTGAGGGTTGGAGTGAGGGTGAGGGTTAGGGTTACTGTTAGTGTGAGGGTTAGGGTTATGGTTATGGTGAAGTTTAGGGTTAGGGTTATGTTTATTTTGACAGTGAGTGTTTGAGTTAGGATGAGTGTTCTTGAGAGTTTGAGAGTTAGGGTTTGGGTGAGGGTTAGGGTTAGCGTGAGTGTTAGGGTGACGGTGAGGTTGAGGGTTGGGTTGGGGTTAGGGTTAGAGTGAGGGGTAGGGTGAGGTGTAGGGTTAGGGTTAGGGTGAGGGTTAGGTTTACTGTGAGGGTTAGGGTTAGGGTGAGGTTTAGGGTTACTCTGAGGGTTCAAGTTAGGATTAGGCTTAGTGTTAGGATGAGGGTAAGGGTTAGGTTGAAGGTTAGGGTTAGAGTGAGGGTTAGGGTTAATGTGAGGGTTAGGGTTAGGGTGAGGGTTAGGGTTAGGGTGATGTTTAGGCTGAGGTTGAGGGTTAGTGTGAGTGTGAGGGTGACGGTTCCGATGAGTGTTTGGGTTAGGTTTAGGTTGAAGTTGAGGTTGAGGGTGAGGCTTAGGGTTAGTTTTAGGGTAAGGGTTAGTGTGAGGGTTTGGGATAGGCTTAGGCTTAGGCTGAGGGTGAGGGTGAGGGTTAGGGTTAGGGTTAGGGTTAGGGTTAGTGTTAGGGTTATGTTGAGGCTTAGGGTTAGATTAGAGGTTACGGTTAGGGTGAGGGTTAGGGTTAGGGATAGGTTTAGGTTGAGGATGAGGGTGAGGGTTAGGGTTAGGATTAGGGTTAGGATGAGCCTGAGGGTGAGGGTGAGGGTGAGGTTTAGGGTTAGGGTGAGGGTTAGGCTAAGGGTTAGGGTGAGCGTTAGGTTTAGGGTGATGTTTAGGTTGAGGGTGAGGGTTAGGATGAGGTTGAGGGTGAGATTTCGGTTGAGGGTTTGGGTTAGGGTTAAGGTTAGGGTGAAGGTGAGGGTGAGGGTTAGGTTTAGGGTTAGGATTAGGCTTAGGGTGAGGGTGATTGTGAGGGTTAGGGTTAGGGTTATGTTTAGGCTTAGGTTTAAGCTGAGGGTGAGGTGAGTTTGTTGGTTAGGGTTAGGGTGACTGTGAGCAGTAGGGTTAGGGTTAGGGATAGGATGAGGGTTAGATTATGGTGAGGGTTAGGGTTAGGGTGAGGGTTAGGCTTAGGGTTAGGGTGAGGGTGAGGGTGGGGGTGAGTATTAGGCTTAGAGTGTTGGTTAGCATTAGGGTTAGGGTGAGGGTTAGGATGAGGGATAGGTTTAGGAGTAGTATTAGGGTGAGGACTAGGGTGAAAGTGAGGGTTAGGGTTAGGGTTAGGCTTAGGCATAGGTTTAGGCTGAGGGTGATGGTGAGGGTAAGGGTTAGTGTTATGGTGATAGATATGGTTAGGTTTAGGGTGAGGGTTAGGATGAGGGCTCGGGTTAGGCTGACGGTTAGTATAAGCCTGAGGGTTACAGTAAGGGTGAGGGTTAGGTTTAGGTTGAGGGTTAGTGTAAGGGTTAGGGATAGGGTTAGATTGAGGATTAGGGTTAGGCGTAGTGTGAGGTTTAGGGTGATGATGAGGGTTAGGGTGATGGTTAGGGTTAGAATTAGGGTTAGGGTGAGGGCTAGCGTGAGGGTGAGGGTTAGGGTTAGGGTTAAGTTTAGGTTGAGGGTTAGGGTGAGCTGTAGGTTTAGGTTTAGGGTGAGGGTTAGGTTTAGTGTGAGGGTTACGGTTAGGGTGAGGGTGAGGGTGAGGGTAAGGGTTATGGTGAGGGTTAGGGTGAGGGTGAGGGTTAGGGTGAGGGTGAGCGTTAGGATTAGGTTTAGGGTTAGGGTGAGGTTTAGGGTGAGGGTGAGGGTTAAGTTTAGGGTTAGGTTTGTGGTGTGGGTAAGTGATAGCGTGAGGGTTAGGGTGAGTGTTACAGTTAGCATTAGGGTTAGGGTGAGGGTTAGGTTTAGGGTTAGGGTGAGGGTGCAGGTGAGAGTGAGGTTTAAGGTCAGGATTAGGGTGAGGGTTAAGGTTAGGGTTAGCGTGAGGGTGACGGTGAGGGTGACAATTAGGGTTAGAGTTAGGGTTAGAGTTAGGGCTTAGGGTGAGGGTTAGTTTTCGGGTTAGAGTTAGGGTTAGTGTTATTGTTAGGGTAAGTGTGAGGGTTAGGCTTAGGCTTAGGCTTAGGCTTAGGCTTAGGCGGAGCATGAGGGTGAGGGTTAGGGTTAGGATTAGGGTTAGGGTGAGGGCTAGGGTTAGTGTTAGGGTGAGGGTTAGTGTTAGGGATAGGGTTAGGTTTAGGATCAGGGTTAGGGTGAGGGAGAGTGTGAAATTTAGGGTTAGGGTTAGGCTTAGACTTAGGGTTAGGGTGAGGGTTAGGGTTAGGATTTGGGTTAGGATGAGGGTGTGGCTGAGGATTAGGGTTAGGTTTAGGATTAGGGTTAGGGTTAGGATTAGGGTTAGGGTTAGGTTGAGGGTTAGGGTTAGGCCTAGTGTTAGGCTTAGGTTTAGGCTGAGGGTGAGGGTGGGGGTGAGGATTAGGGTTAGGGTTAGGGTTAAAATTAGGGTTATTGTTAGTGTTTTGGTTTGGGTTAAATTTGCGTTGAGTGTGAGGGTTATGGTTAGGGTTAGGCTGAGGGTGAGGGTGTGGGTGAGGAATAGGTTTTGGGTGATGGTTAGGGTTAGGGTTACGGTGAGGGTTAGGATGAGTGTTAGGGTTAGGATTAGGTTTAGGCTGAGGGCTAGGGTGAGGTTGAGGGTTAGGTTTAGGGTTAGGCTTAGTCCTAGGGTTAGGCTGAGGGTGAGGGTGAGGGTTAGGGTTAGGGTGATGGACAGGTTTAGGTTTAGGGTGAGTGTTAGGATGAGTGTTAGGGTTAGGATTAGGGTTAGGATGAGCTTGACGGTAAGAGTAAAGGTGAGGGTTAGGCTGAGGGTGAGTGTTCCTCTAAGATTGAGGGTTAGGATTAGGGTGAGGTTTAGGGTGAGGGGTAGGGTGAGGGTTCGGGTAATGGTGAGGATTTGATTGAGGATTAGGGTTAGGGTTAGTGTGAGTTTAGGGTGAGGATGAGGTTTAGGATTAGGGTGAGGGTTAGGGTTAGAATAGGGTTAGAGTGAGGGCTAGGGTGAGGCTGACGGTTAGGGTTAGGGTGAGCTTTAGGGTTAGGGTGAGAGTTAGGGTTAGTGTGATGGTTAGTGTTATAATGAGCGATAGTGTTAGGGTGAGGGTAAGTGTTAGGGAGAGGGTTAGTATTAGGATGAGGGTTTTGGTTAGGGTGAGGGTTAGGGTTAGGTTGAGGGTTATCTTTAGGGTCAGGGTAAGGGTTAGGGTGAGGGTTAGGGTTAGGGTGAGGGTTATGGTTAGGGTGAGGGTCAGGGTTAAGGTGAGGGTTTGAGTGAGGGTTAGGGTTAGGGAGAGGTTTAGGGTTACTGTTAGAGTTAGGGTTAAGGTAAGTTTGAGGTTTAGGGTTAGAGTTAGGGTTCAGGTGAGAGTTAGGATGAGGGTTAGGGTTAGGGTTAATTTTATGTTTAGGGTTAGTGTGAGATTTAGGGTTAGGGTTATGGTTAGGATTAGGGTTAGGTTGACGGTGAGTGAGTGGGTTAGGGTTAGGTTTAGGGTTAGGCTTAGGGTTAGTCTGAGAGTTAGGTTGAGGGTAAGGGTTAGGGTTAGGGTGAGGGTTAGGGTTAGGGTGAGTGTGAGGTTTAGGATGAGGGTTAGGTTTAGGATTAGAGTTAGGGTGAGGGTGAGGTTTAGGGTTAGTGTTAGGGTGAGGATTAGGGTTAGGGTCAGTTTGAGTTTGAGGTTTAGCTTTAGAGATAGGGTTAGGGTGAGGGTTAGGCTGAGGGTTATTGTTAGGGCTGGTGTTAGGGTTAGAATTAGTGTGAGGGTTAGGCTGCGGATGTGTGTTAGGGTTAGGGTGAGGGTTAGGTTTAGGATTAGGGTTAGGGTGAGGGCTAGGGTGAGGGTGAGGTTTAGGATTAGGGTTAGGGAGAGGGTGAGTGTGACGGTTAGGGTTAGGGTTAGGTTTAGGCTTAGGGTTAGGCTGAGGGTGAGGGTGAAGATGAGGGTTAGTGTTAGGTGAGTGTTAGGGTTAGGGTCAGGGTGAGAGTTAGGGTTCGGGTTAAGTTTATGGTTAGTGTGTGGGTTAGTTTGAGGGTGTCGTTAAGGTTAAAGGTGAGGGTTAGTCTGAGGGCGAGTGTTATGGTAAGGGTGAGGGTTAGGGTTAGGGTGAGTGTTAGGGTGAGGATGAGGGTTAGGGTTAGGGTGAGGGTTAGAGTTAGAATTAGGGTTAGGGTGAGGGTTAGGGTTAGGGTTAGTGTTAGGGTGATGTTTAGGGTTATGGTGAGGGTTAGGTTTAGTGTGAGGGTTAGTGTTAGGGTGAGGGTAAATGTTAGGGTGAGGTTTGGCGTTAGGGTGAGGGTTATGGTTAGGGTGAGGTTTAGGGATAGGTTTAGGGTTATTGTTAGGGTTCGGGTTAGGTTTATGTTTATGGTGATGTTGAGGGTGATCGTGAGGTTTAGAGTTAGGGTTAGGGTATGATTTAGGGTTAAGCTTAGGGTTAGATTTAGGGTTAGGGTGAAGTTGAGGATTAGGGTTAGAGTTAGGGTTAGGGTGAGGTTTAGGGTGAGGGTTATGGTTAGGGTTAGTGTTAGGGTTAGGCTTAGGGTGAGGGTTAGGTGTACGGATAGGGTAAGTTTAGGATTAGGGTTAAGGTGAGGGTGAGTGTGAGGGTTAGGGTTAGTGTTAGGGTTAGGCTTAGGGTTAGGCTGAGGGTGAGGGTGAAGGTGAGGGTTAGGGTTAGGGTGCGGGTTAGGGTTAGGTTTAGGGTTAGAGTTAGCCTTAAGGTGAGGTTTATGGTTAGGTTTAGGGTTCTGGTTATGGTGAGGGTTAGAGTTAGCATCAGGGTTAGTGTGAGGGTTTGGGTTAGGGTTAGGGTGAGGGTTAGGGTTAATGTGAGGGTTAGGGTTAGGGTTAGGGTTAGAGTGAGGGTTAGGTTGAGGGTTAGGGTTTGGGTTAGGATTAGGCTGAGGGTGAGGGTTAGGGTAAGGTTTAGGTTAGGCTTAGTGTTAGGATTAGGGTGAGGTTAAGGTTTATGGTGAGAGTTAGGCTTAGGGTTAGGGTGAGAGTTAAGATGAGGGTTAGGGTTTCAGTGAGGGTGAGGGTTAATGTTAGCGTGATGGTTAGGGTTAGGATTAGAGTTAGGGAGTGGGAGATGGTTAGGATTACGGTTAGGGTTGTTGTAAGTGTTATGATTACTGTTACATTTGCAGTGAGGGTGAGGCTGTGGTTGCAGGTTAGGGTTAGGGTTAGGGTTAGTTTTAGGGTTAGGATTAGTGTTAATGTTAGGGTTAGGGTTTGGCTATGGTTTGGGTGTGGGTGAGGGAGAGGGTGCGGGTTAGGTTTAGGGTTAGGGTGAGGTTTAGGCTTAGGGTTAGGATTAGGGATAGGGTCTGGGTGAGGTTTGGGGTTAGAGTTAGGTTGAGGGGGACCGTTAGGGTGAGGGTCAGGGTTAGGATTAGTGTTAGGGTTAGCATTAGGTATATGGTGAGGGTTAGGTTGAGGTTTAGGGTTAGGGTTGGGATTAGGGTTAGGATTAGGGTTACGGTGAGGGTGAGTGTGAGGGTTAGGGTTAGGATTAGGCTTAGGCTTAGGGTTAGGCTGAGGGTAAGGGTGGATATGAGTATTAGGCTTAGGGTGATGTTTATCCCTAGGGTTAGTGTGAGGGTTAGCATGAGGGTTAGGGATAGGATTAGGGTTAGGGTGAGGGCTAGGATGAGGGTGAGGGTTAGGGTTAGGTTTAGGTTTAGGCATAGGTTTAGGCTGAGGGTGATGGTGAGGTTGAGGGTTAGGGTTATGGTGATGGATATTGTTATTGTTAGGGGGAGGTTTAGGATGAGGGTTCGGGTTAGGGTGAGGGTTAGTATGAGCGTGATGGTAAGAGTAAAGTTGAGGGTTAGGCTGAACGTGAGGGTTACAGTAAGGGTGAGGGTTAGGGTTAGGGTGAGGGTTAGGGTAAGTGTTAGGGTTAGGGTTAGATTGAGGATTAGGGTTAGGGTTAGTGTGAGGTTTAGGGTGAGTATGAGTGTTAGGGTTAGAATTAGGGTTAGGGTGAGGGCTACCATGAGGGTGAGGTTTAGGGTTAGGGCAAGATTAGGGTGAGGGTTAGGGTGAGTGGTAGGGTGAGGGGTAGGGTTAGGTTTAGGGTGAGGGTTAGGTTTAGTGTGAGGGTTATGGTTAGGGTGAGGGTGAGGGTGAGGGGAAGGGTTATGGTGAGGGTTAGGTTGAGGGTGGGGGTTAGGGTTATGATTAGGTTTAGGGTTAGGGTGAGGTTTAGGTTGAGGGTGAGGGTTCAGGTTAGGGTTAGGTTTGTGGTGTGGGTAAGTGATAGTATGAGGGTTAGGGTGAGTGTTAGAGTTAGCATTAGGGTTAGGGTGAGGGTTAGGATGAGGGTTGGGTTTAGGGTTTGGGTGAGGGTGAGGGTGAGAGTGCGGTTTAAGGTGAGGATTAGGGTGAGTTTTAGGGTTAGGGTGAGGGTTAGGATTATGGTTAGCGTGCGGGTGATGGTGAGGGTGACGGTTAGGGTTAGAATTATGGTGAGGGTTCGATTAAGTGTGAGGTTTAGGGAGAGGATGAGGTTAAGTGTTAGTGTGAGGGTTAGGGTGCGTGTGAGGGTTAGGGTTAGGGTTTGGGTTAGGGTGAGGGTTAGTGTGAGGGTTAGGGTTAGGGTTATGCTTAGGGTTAGTTTGAGGGTTAGGCAGAGAGTTAGGATTAGGATTAGGTTGAGGATTAGGTTGAGGGTTAGGATGAGGGTGAGGGTTAGTTTTAGGGTGAGGGTTACGGTTATTATTAGGTTTAGGGATAGGTTTATGGTGACGGTGAGTTTTAGGGTGAGGGTTAGGGTGAGGGTTAGAGTTAGGGTTAATGTGAGTGTTAGGATAAGGGGTAGGGTTATGGATAGGGTTAGGGTTAGGATTAGTGTGAGGTTAAGAATTAGGGTGACGGTTAGGGTGAGGGTGAGGTTTATGGTTAGGAATAGTGATAGGGTTAGTGTTACACTGAGGGTGAGCGTGAGGGTGAGGGTTGGGTTTAGGGTTGGGTGAGGGCTATGGTGAGGGTTAGGGTATGGGGGAGGGTTAGTGTGAGCGTGATTGTAAGGGTAAAGGTGAGGGTTAGGCTGAGGGTGAGAGTTAAGATAAGGGTGAGGGTGAGGGTTAGGGTGAGGGTTAGGTTAAGGGTTAGGGATAGGGTGAGGGTTAGATTGAGGATTAGGTTTAGGGTTAGTGTGAGGTTTGGGGTGAGGATGAGGGTTATGATTAGGTTGAGGGTTAGGTTTAGAATTAAGGTTACAGTGAGGGCTAGGGTGAGGGTGAAGTTTAGCTTTAGGGTTAGGGTGAGGGTGCAGGTGAGAGTAAGTGTTAGGGTGAGGATTAGGGTGAGGTTTAGGGTTAGGATGAGGGTTAGGGTTAGGGTGAGTGTTAGGATTAGGGTTATCCTTAGGGTTAGGGTGAGGCTTAGGCTGAGGGTTAGGCTTAGTATTAGGGTGAAGGTTAGGGTGAGGGTTAGGGTGAGGGTGAGAGTTAGGGTGAGGGTGAGGGTTAGGATTATTATTAGGGTTAGAGTCAGGTTTAGGGTGACGGTGAGGTTTAGGGTGAGGGTTGGGGTGATGTTTAGGGTTAGGGTTAAGTTGAGTGTTAGGATAAGGGGTAGGGTTATGGTTATGGTGAGGGTTAGGTTTAGTGTGATAGTTAGGTTTAAGGTTAGGGTTAGGATTAGTGTGAGGGTAAGAATTAGGGTGATGGTTAGGGTGAGGGTGAGGTTTAGGGTTAGGAATAGTGATAGGGTTAGTGTTACGCTGAGGGTGAGTGTGAGGGTTAGGGTTAGGTTTAGGGTTTGGGCTAGGGTGAGGTTTAGGGACAGGGTGAGGTTAGTGTGAGGGTGATGGTAAGGGTAAAGGTGAGGGTTAGGCAGAGGGTGAGGTTTAATATAAGCGTGAGGTTTAGTGTTAGGGTGAGGGTTAGGGTAAGGTTTCGGGTTAGGGTTAGGGTAAGGGTTAAATTGATTATTAGGGTTAGGGTTAATGTGAGGTTTAGGGTGAGGGTGAGGGTTAAGTTTAGGGTGAGGGTGAGGGTTAGAATTAGGGTTAGGGTGAGGGTGAGGGTTAGAGAAAGGGTTAGGTTTAGGGTGAGGTTTAGGATTAGGGTGAGGGTTAGGGTTAGAATTAGGGTTAGCGTGAGGGCTAGGGTGAGGTTTAGGGTTAGGTTTAGGGTTAGGGTGAGGTTTAGGTTTAGGGTGAGTGTAAGGTTAAGTTTTAGGGTGAGGGTTAGGGTTAGGTTTAGGGTTAGGGTTAGGGTGAGGATAAGGTTGAGGGTTAGGCTGAGTGTTAGGGTGACGGTCAGGGTGAGGTTTAGGGTTGGGGTTAGGGTTAGAGTGAGGGTTAGGGTGAAGGGTAGAGTTAGGGTTAGGGTGAGGATTAGGGTTACTGTGAGGGTTAGGGTTAGAGTGAGGATAAGGGTTAGGGTGAGGGTTAGGGATAGGGTGAGGGTTAGCATTAGGGTTAGGGTGAGGGTTAGTGTTAGGTTGGAGTTTAGGGTTAGGTTGAGGGTTAGGGTGAGTGTTAGGTTTCGTGTGAGTGATAGGGTTAGGGTTAGAGTGAGGGTTATGGTTAGGGTGATGTGTAGAATGAGGGTTAGCGTTAGGGTGAGATTTAAGGTAAGGGTAAGGTTTAGGGTGAGGGTGAGGGTAAGGGTTAGGATTAGGGTGAGGGTTAGTGTTAGGGTTAGGGTTAGAGTTAGGGAGAGGGGTAAGTTCAGGGGTAGGGTTAAAGTTAAGTTTAGGGTTATTCTGAGGGTTAGGGTTAGGGTGAAGATAAGGTAAGGGTGAGGGTTGGTGTGAGGGTGAGTGTTAGAGTCAGGATGAGGGTTCTGGAGAGTGTGAGGGTTAGTGTTTGGGTGATGGTTAGGGTTAGTGTGAGTGTTAGGGTGACGGTGAGGGTGAGTGTTATGGTTGGGATTAGAGTTAGAATGAGGGGTAGGGTGAGGGGTAGGGTTAAGTTTAGGGTGAGGGTTAGGGTTACTGTGAGGGTTCAAGTTAGGGTTAGGCTTAGTGTTAGCGTGAGGGTAAGGGTTAGGTTGAGGGTTAGGGTTAGGGTGAAGGTTAGGGTTAATGTGAGGGTTAAGTTTAGGGTGAGGGTTAGGGTTAGTTTGATGTTTAGGGTGAGGGTGAGGGTTAGGGTGAGGGTGAAGGTGAAGTTTGGGTTGAGTGTTTGGGTTAGGGTTAGGATGAGGTTGAGGGTGAGGGTGAGGCTTAGGGTTAGTTTTAGGGTAAGGTTGAGTGTGAGGGATAGGGATAGGGTTAGTCTTAGCCTGAGGGTGAGGGTGAGGGTGAGGTTTAGGGTTAGGGTTAGTGTTACCGTTAGGGTTATGGTGAAGGTTAGGGTTAGGTTGGAGGTTACGGTTAGGGTGAGGGTTAGGGTTAGGGATAGGTTTAGGATGAGGGTGAGGGTGAGGGTTAGGGTTAGGAATAGGGTTATGGTGAGCCTGAGGGTGAGGGTTAGGGTGAGGATTATGGTTACGGTAGGGTTAGGCTAAGGGTTAGAGTGAGGGTTAGGTTTAGGGTGATGTTTAGGTTGAGGGTGAGGGTTTGGGTGAGGTTGAGGGTGAGGTTTCGGTTGAGGGTTTGGGTTAGGGTGAGGGTGAGGGTGAGGGTGAGGGTTAGGTTTAGAGTTAGGATTAGGCTTAGGGTGAGGGTGATTGTGAGGGTTAGGGTTAGGGTTATTTTTAGGATTAGGTTTAAGCTGAGGGTGAGTGTGAGTGTTAGGGTTAGGGTGAGTGTGACCATTAGGGTTAGGGTTAGGGATAGGCTGAGGGTTAGATGAGGGTGAGGCTTAGGGTTAGGGCGAGTGTTAGGCGTAGGGTTAGTGTGAGGGTTAGGGATAGTTTGATGGTTAGGGTGAGGTTTAGAGTTAGGGTGAGGGTGAGGGTGAGCGTGACTGTTAGGGTGCAGGTGAGGTTTAGGGTTAGGTTTAGGTTTAGGCTGAGGGTTTATTGTTAGGGTTAGGATGATGATTAGGATGAGGGGTAGGGTTAAGGTTAGGGTTAAGTTTAGAGTTAGGGTGAGTGTGCGGGTGAGTGTGAGGGTTAGGTTTAGGTTTAGGGTTATGCTTAGGGTTAGGCTTAGGGTTAGGCTGAGTGTGAGGGTTAGGTTTAGGGTGAGAGTTAGTGTTAGGGTTATGGTGAGGGTTAGATTGAGGTTAGGGTTAGGATTAGGGTTAGGGTGAGGGCTAGGGTGAGGGTTACGTTTAGGGTGAGGGTTAAGGTGAGGTTTATGGTTAGGGTTAAGTTTAGGGTCAGGTTGTGGGTGAGTTTTAGGGTAAGAGTTAGGGTTAATTTGAGGCTGAGGGTGAGGGTTAGTGTTAGGGTTAGGAATAGGATTAGAGTAAGGTTTAGGGTGAGTGTGATGGTTAGCGTAAGGTTTAGGGTTAGGCTTAGGGTTACACTGAGGGTGAGTTTTAGTGTTAGGGTGAGGTTTAGGGTTAGGATTAGGGTGAGAGTTAGTGTTCAGGTTATGTTTAGGGTTAGGGTGAGGGTTAGGGTTAGGGTTAAGTTGAGCTGAGAGTTAGGGTTAGGTTGAGGTTTAGAGTTAGGCTTAGGATTAGGGTGAGTTTTAGGGTTAGGCTTAGGGTGAGGTTTAGGATGAGGATTAGGGTTAGGATTAGGGTTAGGATGAGGGCTAGGGTGAGGGTGAGGGTTAGGGTTAGTGTTAAGGTGAGGTTTAGGTTTAGGGTGAGGGTTAGGATGAGGGTTAGTGTTATGGTAAGGGTGAGGATTAGGTTTAGGGTGAGGGTGAGAGTTAGGATGAGGGTTAGGGTTAGGGTTATTGTTAGGGTTAGGGTTAGGGTTACGGTTACTGAGAGGGTGAGGTTGAGGGTTAGTGTTAGTTTTTGGGTGAGGTTTTTAGTGTTAGGTTTAGGGTGAGACTTAGGGTTAGGGTTAGTGTGAGAGTTAGTGTTAGGGTTAGGTTTAGGGTGAGGCTGAGGATGAGGGTTAAGGTTAGGGTTAGTGTTAGAGTTAGAGTTAGAGTCTGGGTGAGAATTAGGGTTCGGGTTAGGTTTAGGTTTAAGGTGAGGTTTAGGGTTATGTTTACGGTTAGCGTGAGTGTTAGGTTTAGGTTGAGGGTTAGGGTTAGGCTTAGGATTAGGGTGAGGGTTAGGGTTAGGATTAGGGTGAGGGTTAGGATGAGTATTAGGGTTAGGATTAGTGTTATGGTGAGGGCTAGGGTGAGGGTGAGGGTTAATGTTAGTGTTTGGGTGAGGTTTAGGGTTAGGGTTATGGTTTGGGTGAGGGTTAGGATGAGTGTTAGATTTACAGTGAGGGGGAGGGCTAGGGTTAGGTTGAGGGTTAGGGTTAGGATTTGGGTTAGGGTGAGGGTTAGTTTTAAGTTTACATTTAGGGTTTGGGGGAGATTTATGTCCAGGGTTAGGGTTAGGGTTAGGGTTAGTGTTAGGGTTAAGGTTAGGTTGCAGGTTAGGTTGAGGTTTAGGATTGGGGTTAGGTTTAGAGTTAGGATTATGTTTAGGGTGAGGGTGAGTGTGAGGGTTAGGGTTAGGGTTAAGCTTAGGCTTAGGGTTAGGTTGAGCGTGAGGTTCGGGGTGAGGATTAGGGTTAGGGTTATGGTTATGTTTAGGGTTAGGGTGAGGGTTAGGATGAGGGTTAGGGTTAGGATTAGGGTTAGGTTGAGTGCTAGGGTGAAGGTGAGGTTTAGGGTAAGGTTTAAGCTTAGGCTTAGGTTTAGGCTGACTGTGAGGTTGAGGGTGAGGGTTAGGGTTAGTGTGATCGTTAGGTTTACGGTTATGGTGAGTGTTAGGATGAGGTTTAGGTTTAGGGTGAGGTTTAGGGTGAGGATGATGTTAAGTGTAAATATGAGGTTTAGGCTGAGGGTATGGGTTAAGATAATGTTGAGGGTTATGTTTAGGTTTAGGGTTAGGGTAAGGGTTAGTGTTAGATTTATGTTTAGGGTTAGATTGAGGATTAGGATTACGGTTAGGGTTAGTGTGAGGTTTATGGTGAGGATGAGGGTTAGGGTTATGGTGAGGGTGAGGGTTAGAATTAGCGTTAGGGTGAGGGCTAGTGTGAGGGTGAGGGTTAGAGTTAGGGTTAAGGTGAGGTTTAGGATTAGGGTGAGGGTTTGGATTAGTGTGAGGGTTAGGGTGAGGGTTAGGGTGAGGGTAAGTTTTAGTGTGAGGGTTAGGTTTAGGGTCAGGTTTATGGTTAGGGGGAAGGTGAGGGTTAGGTTTAGCGTTAGGGTGAGGTTTAGTGTTAGCGTTAGGGTTGGAATTAGGATTAAGGTGAGGGTGAGGTTTAGGGGTTGAGTTAGGATTAGGGTGAGGGTTAAGATTAGGGTGAGGGTTAGGATGAGGGTTAGGGTGGGTGTGATGCTAAGGGTAAAGTTGAGGATTAGGCTGAGGGTGAGGGTTATGGTAAGGGTGAGGGTTAGGATTAGGGTTAGGTTGAGGGTGAGAGTTAGATTGAGTATTAGAGTTAAGGTTAGTGTGAGGTTTAGGGTGAGGATGAGGGTTAGGGTCCGGGTGAGGGCTAGGGTGAGGTTGAGGGTTAGGGTTAGTATTAGGGTGAGGTTTAGGGTTAGGGTGATGTTTGGGTTAGTGTGAGCGTTAGTGTTAGCATTGCCATTAGTGTTAGGGTGAGGTTAAGTTTTAGGGTGAGAGTTAGGATTAGGGTGAGGTTTATGGTTAGTGTGAGGTTGAGAGTTCGGGTTAGGGTTAGGATGCGGTTCAGTTTAGGGTTAGGGTTTGAGTTAGGGTTATGGTGAGGGTGAGATTTAGGGTTAGAATTAGGGGTAGTGTTAGGGTTTGGGTTAGGGTGAGGGTTAGGATTAGGGGTAGGCTTAGGCTTAGGCTTAGGCTTAGGCTGAGCATGAGGGTAAGTGTTAGGGTTCAGGTTAGGGTTCGGATTAGGGTTAGGGTTAGGGTGAGTGTTAGGATGAGGTTTAAGGTTAGGATTAGGTTTAGGGTGAGGGCTAGGGTGAGGGTTAGGGTGAGGTTTAGTGTTAGGGATAGGGTTAGGTTTAGGATTTGCGTTACGGTGAGGGTGAGTTGAGGGTTAGGGTTAGGGTTAGGGTTAAGGGCAGGGTGATTGTTAGTGTTATGGTTACGGTTAAGTTGTGGTGAGGTTGAGGCTGAGGGTGAGGGTTATGGTTAGGGTTATGGTTAGTGTTAGGGTTAGTGTTATTGTTAGGGTTAGGGTTAGGGGGGATGGTTAGTGTGAGGTTTAGGGTTAGTGTTAGGGAGAGGTTTAGGGTTAGAGATATGGTGAGGGTGAGGGTGCAGGTGAGTGTGAGGGTTAGGGTTCGGGTTAGCATTAGGCTGAGGGTTAGGCAGAGGGTGATGGTGAGGGTGAGGTTTAGGGTTAGGGATAGGATGAAGTTTAGGTTTAGGGTTAGTTTTAGAGTTAGAGTTACTGTTAGGGTTAGTGTTAGGGTGAGGTTTAGGGTAAGGGTTCGGGTTATAGTTAGGGTGAGGGTTAGATTGAGGATTAGTGTTAGGGTTAGTGTGAGGTTTAGGTGAGGATGAGGATTAGGGTTAGGCTGAGGGTGAGGGTTAAGATAAGGGTGAGTGTTAGGGTTAGGGTGAGGGTTAGGCTAATGTTTCGGGATATGGTTAGGGTGAGGGTTAAATTGAGGATTAGGGTTAGGGTTAATGTGAGTTTTAAGGTGAGAATGAGGATTAAGGTTAGGGTGAGGGTGAGGGTTATAATTAGGGCTAGGGTGAGAGCTAGGGTGAGGGAGAGGGTTAGGGTTAGGCTTAGGGTTAGGCTGAGGGTGAGGTTGGGGGTGAGGAATAGGTTTTGGGTGATGGTTAGGGTTAGGGTTAGGGTGAGGGTTAGGATGAGGGTTAAGGTTAATATTAGGCTTAGGCTTAGGTTTAGGCTGAGGTTGAGGGTGAGGGTGAGAGTTATGGTTAGGGTGATGGACTGGGTCTGGGTTAGGGTGAGTGTTAGGATGACGGTTAGGGTTAGAATGAGGATTAGGGTGAGCGTGTCGGTAAGAATAAAGGTGAGGCTTAGGCTGAGGGTCAGTGTTCCCCTCAGGGTGAGGGTTTGGTTTAGGGTGAGGGTTAGGGTAAGGGTTAGGGTGAGGGTTAGGATGAGGGTGAGGGTTAGATTGAGCATTATTGTTAGGGTTAGTTTGAGGGTTAGGGCGAGGATGAGGGTTAGGGTTAGGTTGAGGGTTAGGATTAGAATTAGGGTTAGGGTGAGGGCTAGGGCGAGGCTGAGGTTTAGGGTTAGGTTTAGGGTTAGAGTGAGAGTTAAGGTTACTGTGAGGGTTAGTGTTAGATTTAGGGTTATTTTTAGTGTGAGGGTAAGTGTTAGTGTGAGGGTTAGGGTTAGGGTGAGAGTTGTGGTTAGGGTGAGGGTTAAGGTTAGAATGAAGGTTTTGTTTAGGGTGAGGATTAGGGTTATGGTGAGGGTGAGGTTGAGGGTTAGGGTTAGAGTGAGTTTTAGGGTAAGGGTTAGGGTTAGAGTTAGGTTTAGGGTTAGAGTTAGGGTTAGGGTGAAGGTGAGGTTTAGGGTTAGAGTTAGGGATCAGGTGAGGGTTAGGATGAGGGTTAGGTTTAGGGTTAGTTTTAGGTTTAAGGTTAGGGTGAGGTTTATTGTTAGGGTTATGGTTAAGATTAGGGTTAGGGTGAGGGTGAGTGTGTGTGTTAGGGTTAGGTTTATGGTTAGGCTTATGGTTAGGCTGAGGGTTAGATTGACGGTGAGGTTTAGGGTTAGGGTGAGGGTTAGGGTTAGGATTAGGTTTAGGGTGAGGGCTAGGGTGAGGGTGAGGTTTAGGCTTAGTGTTAGGGTGAGGTTTAGGGTTAGGGTTAGGGTTAGGATCAGTTTGAGTTTGAGGTTTAGGTTTAGAGATTAGTGTTAGGTTGAGCTTTATGGTGAGAGTTAGGTTTAGTGTTAGTGTTAGGGTTAGGGTGAGGGTTCGGGTTCGGGTGAGGGTGTGTGTTAGGGTTAGGGTTCGGGTGAGGTTTAGGTTTAGGATTAGGGTTAGGGTGTGGGATAGTGTGAGTGTGAAGTTTAGGATTAGGGTTAAGGTAAGGGTTAGGGTGAGGGTTTGTGTTAGGGTTAGGTTTAGGGTTAGAATTAGGGTTAGGGTGAGGGTTGGGATTAGGGATAGGTTTAGGTTTAGGGTTATGTTGAGTTTAGGGATAGTGTGAGGGTTAGTGTTAGGGTGAGGTAAGTGTTAGGTTGAGGTTTAGTGTTAGGTTGAGGGTTTTGTTTAGGGTGAGGTTTAGGGGTAGGGTTAGGGTTATTGTTAGTGTTAGGGTTATGGTTACGGTGAGAATGAGGATGACGTGGAGGTTGAGGGTTAGGTTTAGAATTAAGGTTAGGTTGAGTGCTAGGGTGAGGGTGAAGTTTAGGGTTAGGGTTAGGGTGAGGTTTAGGGTTAGGTTGAGGGTTAGGGTTTGTGTGAGTGTTAGTGTTAGGGTGATGTTAAGTGTTAGCTTGAGGGTAAGTGTTAGGGTGAGGGTTAGGATTAGGGTGAGGTTTATGTTTGGGGTGAGGGTTAGTGTTAGGGTTAGGGTTATTGTTAGGTTTAGGATTAGGATTAGGGTTAGTGTGAGGGTGAGGTTTAGGGTTAGGGTGAGGTTTAGGGTTAGGGTTAGGGTTAGGGTGAGGTTGAGGTTTAGGTTTAGATTTAGTGTTAGTGTGAGGGTTAGGGTTAGCCTTAGTGTTAGGTTTAGGGTTATGGTTAGAGTTAGGCATAGGTTTAAGCTGAGGGTGAGGGTGAGGTTTAGGGTTAGGGTGAGGGTGAGGTTTAGGGTTAGAGTTAGGGTTAGGGTGAGGGTTAAGGTTAGGGCTGGGATTAAGTTTAGGGTTAGGGTGAGGGTGAGTGTGAGGATTAGTGTTAGGGTTAGAGTTAGGCTTAGGTTTAAGCTGAGGGTGAGGGTGAGGTTTAGGGTTAGGTTGAGGGTGAGGATTAGGGTTAGAGTTAGTGTTAGGGTGAGGGTTACTGTGAAGTTAGTGTTAGGTTTAGGTTTAGGATTAGGTTTAGGGTGAGGGTGAGTGTGAGGGTTAGGATAAGGATTAGGCTTAGGCTTAGGGGAAGGTTGAGGGTGATGGTTGGGGAGAGGATTAGGCTTAGGGTGATGTTTAGCCTTAGGGTGAGGGTGAGGGTTAGGGTTAGGGTTAGGGTTAGGATTAGGGTTAGGGTGAGGGCTAGGGTGAGGTTGAGGGTCAGGGTTAGGCTTAGGCTTAGGCTTAGGGTTAGGCTGAGGGTGAGGGTGAGGGTTAGGTTTAGTGTGAGGTTTAGGGTTAGGCTTAGGGTGAGGGTTAGGTTGAGGGTTATCGTTTGGATTAGGGTTAGGGTGAGGGCTAGGTTGAGGGTTAGGTTTAGGTTTAGGGTTAGGCTTAGGCTTAGGTTTAGGCTGAAGGGTAGGGTGGGGGTGAGGAATAGGTTTTGGGTGATGGTTAGGGTTAGGGTGAGGATTAAGATGAGGGTTAGTGTTAGGATTAGGTTTAGTGTGAGGGCTAGGGTGAGGGTGAGGGTTAGGGTTAGGTTTAGGGTTAGGCTGAGGGAGAGGGTGAAGGTAAGGTTTAAGTTTAGGGAAAGGGTTAGACTTAGGGTTAGGGTACGGGTTAGGTTAGGGTTAGGGTTGGAGTTAGCCTTAATGTGAGGTTTATGGTTAGGGATATGGTTAGGTTTCTGCTAAGGTTGAGGTTTAGAGTTAGCATGAGGGTTAGGGTGAGGGGTAGGGTTAGGGTTAGGGTGAGAGTTAGGGTTAATGTGAGGTTTAGGGTTAGGTTTAGGGTTAAGGTTAGGGTGAGGGTTAGGTTGATCGTTAGGTTTTGGGTTACAGTTAGGGTGAGAGTGAGGGTTATTGTGAGTTTTAATTTAAGCTTAGTGTTAGGATTAGGGTGAGGTTAAGGGTTAGGGTGAGGGTTAGGTTTAGGGTGAGGGTGAGGCTTAAGATGATGGTGAGGGTTACAGTGAGGGTCAGGGTTAGGGTTAGGGTGAGGGTTAGGGTTAGGATTAGGGTTAGGATGAGGTTGATGGTTAGGATCAGGGTTAGGATCATTGTAAGTGTTATGGTTAGGGTTACATTTGCAATTAGGGTGAGTCTGAGTGTGAAGGTTAGCGTTAGGGTTAGGGTTAGTTTTAGGGTTAGGATTAGTGTTAATGTTAGTGTTAGGGTTAGAGTTACGGTTTTGGTGAGGGTGAGGGTGAGAGTTAGGGTTAGGGTTAGTGTGAGGTTTAGGGATAAGGTTAGGATTAGGGATAGGGTGTGGGTGAGGTTTAGAGTTAGAGTTAGGTTGAGGGTGAGGGTTATGGTGACTGTTAGGGTTAGTGTTAGTGTTAGGGTTAGTGTTAGGATTAGGGTGAGGTTTAGGTTGAGGTTTAGGTTTAGGATTAGGTTTAGGGTGAGGGTGAGTGTGAGGGTTAGGATAAGGATTAGGCTTAGGCTTAGGGTAAGGTTGAGGGTGATGGTTGGGGAGAGGATTAGGCTTAGGGTGATGTTTAGCCTTAAGGTGAGGGTGTGGGTTAGGGTTAGGGTTAGGGTTAGGATTAGGTTTAGGGTGAGGGCTAGGGTGAAGGTGAGGGATAGGGTTGGGTTAGGCTTAGGCATAGGGTTAGGATGAGGGTGATGGTGAGGGTGGGGGTTAGGGTTATAGTGATGGATTAGTTTAGGTTTAGGGTGAGGGTTAGGATGAGAATGACGGTAAGAGTAAAGGTGAGGGTTAGCTTGAGGTTGAGGGTTAGGGTTAGGGTTAGGTTTAGGGTTAGACTGATGATTTGGGTTAGGGCTAGTGTGAGGTTTAGGGTGAGGATGAGGGTTAGGGTTACAATTAGGGTTAGGGTGAGGGCTAGTGTGAGGGTGGGGTTTAGGGTTAGGGTTATGTTTAGGGTGAGGGGTAGGGTTAGGTTTAGAATGAGGGTTAGGTTTAGTGTGAGGGTTACGTTTAGGGTGAGGGTGAGGGTGGGGGTAAGGGTTATGGTGAGGGTTAGGGAGAGGGTGAGGGTTAGGGTTAAGATTAGGGATAGGGTTAGGTTTAGACTGAAGGTGAGCGTGAGGGTGAGGGTAAGGTTTAGGTTTAGGGTTATGTTTATGGTTAGGGTGAGTTCTAGGGTGAGGGTGAGTGTTAAGGTGAAGTTGCGGTTTAGGCTGAAGGTCTTGGTTAGGTAATGGTTAGGGTTAGGGTGAGGATTAGGTGAGGTTTAGGGTGAGGGTGAGCTTTAGCGTTAGGGTGTGGGTGAGGGTTAGGTTTAGGGTGAGGGTTCGGGTAATGGTTAGGGTTAGGGTGACGTTGAAGGTTAGGATTAGGGGTAGGTGAGGGTTAGGGTTAGGGTTAGGGATAGGGTGAGGGTGAGGGTTAGGATTAGGTTTAGGGTTAGGGTGAGGTTTAATGTGAGGGTGAGGTTTAAGGTTAGGCTTAGGTTTGGGGAGTGGTTAAGTGATAGCATGAGGGTTAGGGTGAGTGTTAGAGTTAGCATTAGGGTTAGGGTGAGGGTTAGGGTGAGGGTTAAGGTGAGGGTGAGTGTGAGAGTGAGCGTTAGGGTGAAGATTAGGGTGAGTTTTAGGGTTAGGGTGAGGGTTAGGTTAAGGGTGAGTGTTAGGATGAGGGTTAGGTTTACGGTTATGCTTAGGGTTAGGGTGAGGTTTAGGGTTAGGATTAGGGTGAGCGTTAGGGTGATGGTTAGGGTGAGGGTGAGGGTTAGGGGTCGGGTGAGGGTTATGTTTATTATTATGGTTAGGGTCAGGTTTAAGATGACGGTGAGGTTTAGGGTGAGGGTTGGGGTGAGGGTTAGGGTTAGGGGTAAGATGAGGGTTATGATAAGGGGTAGGGTTACGGTTAGGTTGAGGGTTAGGTTTAGTGTGAGAGTAAGGTTAGGGTTAGGTTTAGAATTAGTGTGAGGGTAAGAATTACGGTGATGACTAGGGTGAGGGTGAGGTTTAGGTTTAGGAATAGTGATAGGGTTAGTGTTACACTGAGGGTGAGTGTGAGGGTGAGGGTTAGGGTTAGGGTTAGTGTTAGGGTGAGGGCTAGGGTGAGGGTTAGGGTTAGGGTGAGGATTAGGTTGAGGGTGATGGTAATTGTAAATGTGAGGGTTAGGCGGAGGGTGAGGGTTAAGATAAGGGTGAGGTTTAGGGTGAGGGTGAGGGTTAGGGTAAGGTTTCTGGTTAGGGTTAGGGTGAGGATTAGATTGAGGATTAGGTTTAGGGTTAATGTGAGGTTTAGGGTGAGGATGAGGGTTAGGGTTCGGTGGAGGGTTAGGGTTAGAATTAGGGTTAGGGTGAGGACTAGGGTGAGGTTTAGGGTAAGGGTTAGGGTTAGGGTGAGGTTTAGGGTTAGGGTGACGGTGAGGTTATGGTTCAGGGTGAGGGTTAGGCTGAGAGTGAGTTTTAGGGTTATGGTTAGGGTTAGGGTGAAGGGAAGGGTGAGGGTTAGAATGAGTGTTAGGGTGACAGTGAGGGTTAGGGTTAGGATTGGGGTCAGGGTTAGGCTGAGGATTAGGGTGAGGGGTAGGGTTAGGGTAAGGGTGAAGATTAGGGACAGTGTGAGTGTTAGGGTTAGAGTGAGGGTAAGGGTTAGGTTCAGGGTTAGGGTTAGGGTGAGGGTTAGCGTTAGGGTTAGGGTGAGGGTTAATGTTAGGTTGGAGGTTAGGGTGAGGGTTAGGGTGGGTGTTAGGGTTCTGGTGAGAGAGAGGATTAGGGTTAGGGTGAGGGTTATGGTTAGGGTGATGTGTTGAATGAGGCTGAGGGTTAGGGTGAGGGTGGGTGTGAGGGTTAGGGTATGGGTGAGGGTTAAGGTTAGGGTGGGGGTTACAGTAACAGTGAGGGTTAGGGTGAGGGTGAGGTTAAGTGATAGGATTAGGGTGAAGGTTAGGGTTACGGTTATGGTGAGGGTTAGGGTTAGGGTTATGTTTAGGGTGATGGTGAGTGTTAGAGTGAGGATGAGGGTTTTGGAAAGTATGAGGGTTAGGTTTTCGGTGAGGGTTAGGGTTAGGGTGAGTGTTAGGCTTAGGGTGAGGATAAGGTAAGGGTGAGGGTGAGGGTTAGGGTTACTATTAGTGTGAGGTTTAGGGTTACGGTTATGGTGAGGGTTAGGGTTAGGGTTATGTTTAGGGTGAGGGTGAGTGTTAGAGTGAGGATGAGGGTTTTGGAGAGTGTGAGGGTCAGGGTTGCGGTGAGGGTTAGGGTTAGGGTGAGTATTAGGGTGACGGTGAGGGTGAGGTTTAGGGTTGATGTTAGGGTTAGAGTGAGGGGTAGGGTGAGGGGTAGGGTTATGGTTAGGGTGAGGGTTAGGGTTACTGTGAGGGTTATGGTTGTGTGAGGTTTAGGGTTACTGTGAGGGTTCAAGTTAGGGTTAGCCTTAGTGTTAAGGTGAGGGTAAGGGTTAAGTTGAGGGTTAGGGTTAGGGTGAGGGTTAGGGTTAATATCAGAGTTAAGGTTAGGGTTAGTGTTAGGGTGAGGTTGAGGGTTAAGATTAGGTTTAGGGTTAGGATTATTGTTAGGGTTAGAGTGAGGGTTACAGTTCAGTTTAGGGTGAGGGTGAAGGTGAGGGATATGGTTACGGTTAGGGTGAGGTTTAGGGTTAGGGTTAGGGTTAGTGTTAGGAGGAAGTTTAGGGTGAGGGGTAGGGTTAGGGATAGGGTGAGGGGTAGGGTTTTGGTTAGGGTTAAGGTGAGGGTTTGGCTTAGGGTGGGGTTTAGGGTTAGGGTTAGTGTTAGGGTGAGGGATCGGTTAGCAATAGGATTAGTGTGAGGGCTAAGGTGAGGGTGAGGGTTACGGTTAGGGTTAGGTTTAGGGTGAGGGTTAGGCTTAGGCTGAGGGTTAGGGTTAGTGGGAGGGTTGGTGTTAGGGTTAGGCTTAGTGTTAGGGTGAGGATAAGGGTTAGAGTGAGGGTTAGGGTTAGGGTGAGGGTTAGGGTTAGGGTGACGGTCAGGGTTAGGGTTAGGGTTAGGCTGAGGGTTAGGTCAGAGTTAGAGTTAGGGTTAGGGTAAGGGTTAGCTTTAGGGTGAGGGTTAGGTTTAGGATTAGTGTTAGAGTTATGGTTAGGTTTAGGGTGAGGCTTTCGGATTAAGGTTAGGGTTAGGGTTAGGTAGAAGGTTAAGGTGAGGTTGACGGTTAGGGTTAGTTTTAGGTTTATCGTGTGGGTAAGTGATAGTGTGAGAGTTAGGGTGAGTGTTAGAGTTAGCATTAGGGTTAGAGTGAAGTTTAGGGTGAGGGATATGGGTAGGGTTATGGTGAGCTTGAGGGTGAGGGTTAGGGTTAGGGTTAGGGTGGGTTTTAGGGTTAGGGTGAGGGTTAGGGTTAGTGTTAGCGTGAGGGTAAGTGTAATGGTGAGGGTGACGGTTAGGGTTAAAGTTAGGCTGAGGGTTAGGTTTAGTGTGAGGTTTAGGGTGAGGATGAGGTTAAGGCTTATGTGAGGTAAGGGTGAGGGTTAGGGTTAGTGTTAGGGTGAGGGTTAGGGATAGGGTTAGGGTTAGGGATAGGGATAGGGTTAGGGTGAGAGTTAGGGTAATGGGTATGGTTATGTTAGGGTGAGGGTTAGGTTTAGTGTAAGTATTAGGGTTAGGGTTAGGGTTAGGATTAGTGTGAAGGTAAGAATTAGGGTGACGGTTAGGGTGAGGGTGAGGTTTAGGGTTAGGATTAGGGTTATGGTAAGTGTTACGCTGAGGGTGATGGTGAGGGTGAGGGTGAGTGTGAGTTTTAGGGTTAGGGTTAGGTTGAGGGTTATGGTTAGGGTTAATTTGAGGGTGGTATGAGGGTGAGGTTTAGGGTGAGGGAAAGGGTTATGGTGAGAGCCTGGGTGAGTGTGAAGTTTAGGGTTAGGGTGAGGGTTTGAGTTAGGTTTAGTGTGAGGGTTATGGTGAGGGGTAGGGTTAGGTTTAGGGTGAGGTTAGGTTTAGTGTGAGGGTTACGGTTAGGGTTAGGGTGAGGGTGAGGTAAGGGTTATGGTGAGGGTTAGGGTGAGGGCAAGGGTTAGGGATAGGAATAGGGATAGTGTTAGGGTTAGGCTGAGGGTGAGGATGAGGGTGCGGGTGAATTTTAGGGTTAGGGTTACGGTTAGGGTGAGGGCTAGGGTGAGGGTGAGGGTTAGGGTGAAGGTGAGTGTAAGTGTGAGGGTCTTGGTTAGGTAATGTTAGGGTTAGGGTGAGGATTAGGTGAGGGTTAGGGTGAGGGTGCAGGTTCAGGTGATGGTAAGGGTTAGGATGAGGTTGAGGTTTAGTAACCCTAACCGGGTTAGGTGAAGGTTAGGGTTAGTGTTAGGGTTAGGTGAGGGTTAGGGTTAGGCTTAAAGTTAGGGTAAGTGTTAGGGTTAGGGGTAGGCTTATGGTTAGGGTGAATATTAGGTTTAATGTGAGGGTTAGGGTTAGGGGGAGGATAAAGTAAGGGTGAGAGTTAGGGTGAGGGTGAGGTTTAGGGTTACTATTAGAGTGAGGGTTAGGCTTAGGTTCAGTGTTAAGGGGAGGGTTAGGATGACGGTTAGGGTTAGGCTTAGGGTTAAGGAGAGGGTGAGTGTGAGCGTGAGGCTTAGGGTGAAGGTTAGGGTTAGGGTGGAGGTTAGTATTAGGGTTAGGGTGAGGGTTTGGGTTAGGTTTAGGGTTACGGAGAGGGTGAGGGTGACCGTGAGGGTTAGGGTTAGGGTTAGGGTTAGGGTGAACGTTAGGGTTAGGGTGGAGGTTAGTATTAGGGTTAGTGTGAGGTTTAGGGTGAGGGTTAGGGTGAGGGTGAGGGTTAGGGTTAGGGTTAGCATTAGGGTTAGGGTCAGGTTTAGGGTGACTATGAGGTTTAGGGTGAGGTTTAGGGTTAGGGTTAAGGTGACAGTTAGGTTAAGGGGTAGGGTTACAGTTAGGGTGAGGGTTAGGTTTAGTGTGAGAGTTAGGGTTAGGTATAGGGTTAGGTTTAGGGTGAGGGATAGGGTAAGGGGTAGGGTTATGATTAGGGTGAGGGTTAGGTTTAGTGTGAGTGTTAGGGTTAGGGTTAGGGTTAGGATTAGTGTGAAGGTAAGAATTAGGGTGACGGTTATTGTGAGGGTGAGATTTAGGGTTAGGATTAGGGTTATGGTTAGTGTTATGCTGAAGGTGATGGTGAGGGTGAGCGTGAGTGTGAGTTTTAGGGTTAGGGTTAGGGTGAGGGTTAGGGTGAGGGTTAGGTTTAGGGTGAGGGAGAGGGTGAGGTTTAGGGTGAGTGTTAGGGTTAGGAGAAGGTTTAGGGTTAGGGTTAAGCTTAGGGTTAGGGTGAGGTTTTGGGTTAGGTTTAGGTGTAGGATGAGGGTTAGGCTGAGGGGTAGGTGTAGGGTTAGGTGAGGGTTAGGGTTAGTGTGAGGGTTAGGTTTAGGGTTAGGTTGAGGGTAAGGATTAGTGTGAGGGTTAGGGTGAGGGTGAGTGTTAGGGTTAGGCGGAGGGTAGGGGTTAGGGTGAGGGTTAGATTGTAGGTGAGGTTTATGGTTAGCATTAGTGTTAGTGTTAGGGTGAGGGTTAGGGTTAGGGTTAGGGATAGGGTGAGTATTAGGGTTAGGATTAGTGTTAGGGTGAGCATTAGGCTGAGGGGTAGGGTTAGGGTTAGGCTTAGTCTTAGGGTTAGGCTTAGGGTGAGGGTGGGGTTGAGGATTAGGGTTAGGGTGATGGTTAGGGTTAGGGTTAGGGTGAGGGTTAAAATGAGGGTTAGGGTGAGGGTAAGGGTTAAGGTGAGGGTTAGGGTGAGGGTGAGGGTTATGTTTACCATTAGGGTTAGGGTAAGAGTTAGCGCGAGGGTTAGGTTTAGGTTTAGGGTTAGGGTGAGTGTGAGGGTGAGGGTTAGGTTTAGGGTTCGGGTGAGGGTTAGGTTTAGTGTTAGGGTTAGGTTGTGGGTTAGGGTTAGGGTTAGTGTGAGGGTGTGGGTGAGGGTTAGGGTGTGGGTGAGGTTGAGGTTAGGGTTAGGAATAGGGTGGGGCTGAGTTTGAGTGTGAGGGTTAGGGTGAGGAATAGGGATAGGGTGAGGGTGAGTGTTAGGGTGAGGTTTAGTGATAGGTTAGGGTGAGTGTTAGAGTTACGGTGATGGTTAGTATGAGGGTTAGCTTAAGGTTAAGGGTGAGGGTTAGGGTTAGGGTTAGTGTTAGGAGGAAGTTTAGGGTGAGTGGTAGGGTTAGGGTTAGGGTGAGGATTAGGGTTAGTGTGAGGGTTAGGGTAAGGGTTAGGGTTAGGGTTAGGTTGAGGGTTAGGGTTTTGGTAGGGTTAAGTTGAGGGTGAGGGTTAGGGTGAGGTTTAGCGTTAGGGTTAGGGTTAGGGTGAGGGTTAGAGTTAGGGTGGAGTTTAGGATTAGTGTTAGGGTTATGGTTAGGGTGAGGCTTAGTGTTAGGGTTAGGGTTAGTGTTAGGAGGAAGTTTAGGGTGAGGTTAGTGTTAGGTTGAGGGGTAGGGTTAGCAATAGGGTTAGTGTGAGGGCTAAGGTGAGGGTGAGGTTTAGGGTTAGGGTTAGGTTTAGGGTGAGGTTTAGGCTTAGGCTGAGGGTACGGTTATTGGGAGCATTGGTGTTAGGGTTAGGCTTAGTGTTAGGGTGAGGGTAAGGGTTAGGCTGAGGTTTAGGTATAGGGTGAAGGTTAGGTTTAGGGTGAGGGTCAGGGTTAGTGTTAGGGTTAGGCTGAGGGTTAGGTGAGGGTTAGGGTTAGGGTTAGGGTAAGGGTTAGCATTAGGGTTAGGGTTAGGGTTAGGATTAGTATTAGAGTTAGGGTGAGGGTTAGGGTGAGGGTTTCGGGTTAGAGTTAGGGTTAGGTTGAGGGTTACGGTGAGGGTGAGGATTAGGATTAGGTTTAGGTTTATCGTGTTGGTATGTGATAGTGTGCGGTTAGGGTGAGTGTTAGATTTAGCATTAGGGTTAGAGTGAATGTTAGGGTGAGTGTTAGTGTTAGGGTTAAGGTGAGCTTGAAGGTGAGGGTTAGGGTTAGGGTTATGATGAATTTTAGGTTTAGGGTGAGGGTTAGGGTTAGTGTTAGTGTGAGGTTAAGGGTGAGAGTGACGGTTAGGTTTAGAGTAAGGGTGAGGATTAGGTTTAGTGTGAGGTTTAGGGTGAGGATGAGGTTAAGGTTTTGGGTGAGGTTTAGGGTAAGGTTGAGTGTTAGGGTTAGGGTTAGCGTGAGGGTGAGGGTTAGGGTGAGGGTTAGGGTTAGGATAGGGTTAGGTTTAGGGTGAGGGTTAGGGTAAGGGGTAGGGTTATGATTAGGGTGAGGGTTAGGTTTAGTGTGAGTGTTGGGGTAAGGATTAGGGTTAGGATTAGTGTGAAGGTAAGAATTAGGGTGACGGTTAGGGTGAGGGTGAGGTTTAGGGTTAGGATTAGGGTTATGGTTAGTGTTATGCTGAGGGTGATGTTGAGGGTGAGGGTGAGTGTGAGTTTTAGGGTTAGGGTTAGGGTGAGGGTTAGGGTGAGGGTTAGGTTTAGGGTGAGGGAGAGGGTGAGGTTTAGGGTGAGTGTTAGGGTTAGGAGAAGGTTTAGGGTTAGGGTTAAGCTTAGGGTTAGGGTGAGGTTTTGGGTTAGGTTTAGGTGTAGGATGAGGGTTAGGCTGAGGGGTAGGTGTAGGGTTAGGTAAGGGTTAGTGTTAGTGTGAGGGTTAGGTTTAGGGTTAGGTTGAGGGTAAGGATTAGTGTGAGGGTTAGGGTGAGGGTGAGTGTTAGGGTTAGGCGGAGGGTAGGGGTTAGGGTGAGGGTTAGATTGTTGGTGAGGTTTATGGTTAGCATTAGTGTTAGTGTTAGGGTGAGGGTTAGGGTTAGGGTTAGGGATAGGGTGAGTATTAGGGTTAGGATTAGTGTTAGGGTGAGCATTAGGCTGAGGGGTAGGGTTAGGGTTAGGCTTAGTCTTAGGGTTAGGCTTAGGGTGAGGGTGGGGTTGAGGATTAGGGTTAGGGTGATGGTTAGGGTTAGGGTTAGGGTGAGGGTTAAAATGAGGGTTAGGGTGAGGGTAAGGTTTAAGGTGAGGTTTAGGGTGAGGGTGAGGGTTATGTTTACCATTAGGGTTAGGGTTAGAGTTAGCATGAGGGTTAGGTTTAGGGTTAGGGTTAGGGTGAGTGTGAGGGTGAGGGTTAGGTTTAGGGTTCGGGTGAGGGTTAGGTTTAGCGTTAGGGTTAGGTTGTGGGTTAGGGTTAGGGTTAGTGTGAGGGTGAGGGTGAGGGTTAGGGTGTGGGTGAGGTTGAGATTTAGGGTTAGGAATAGGGTGGGGTGAGTGTGAGTGTGAGGTTTAGGGTGAGGAATAGGGATAGGGTGAGGGTGAGTGTTAGGGTGAGGTTTAGTGGTAGGTTAGGGTGAGGGTTAGAGTTACGGTGATGGTTAGTATGAGGGTTAGTTTAAGGTTAATGGTGAGGGTTAGGGTGAGGGTTAGGGTTAGGATTAGGTTAGGGTGAGGGTGAGGGTGAGCGTTTGGGTTAGCGTTAGGGTTAGGGATAGGTTTAGGGTTAGGGTGAGGTTTAGGATGAGGGTTAGGATTAGGTTTAGGGTTAGGGTTTACGTGAGGGTTAGGGTCAGGGTGAGGGTTAGGTTTAGGGTTAGATTTACAGTGAGAGTAATGGTTAGCATGAGGTTTACGGTGAGTGTGAGGGTTAACGTTAGCATTAGGATTAGGGTGAGGTTTAGGGTGAGGGTTAGGGTTAGGTTTATGGTTAGGGTGAGGTGAGGGTGAGGGTGATTGTGAGGTTTATGGTTAGGGTGAGAGATAGGTTTAGGGTGAGGGTTAGGCTTTGGGTTAGGGTGCAGATTAGCGTGAGGGTGACAGTGAGGCTTAGCGTGAGGGTGAGTGTGAGTGTGGGGGTTATGCTTAGAGTTAGGTTTAGGGTTAGGGTTAGTGTGAGGGTGAAGGTGAGGGTTAGGGTTAAGAGTAGGTTTAGGTTTAAATTTAGGCTGAGGGTGAGCGTGACGGAGAGGGTAACGGTTAGGCTTAGGGTTAGGGTTGGTGTGAGGGTTAGGGTGAGGGTAAGGTTAAAGGTTAGGGTGAGGGTGAGGTTTAGGATTAGGTTTAGGGTGAGGATTAGGGTTAGGGTGAGTTTAGAGTTAGGGTGAGGTTTATTGTTAGTGTGAGGGTTAGTGTTAGTGTTAGGTTGAGGGTAAAGGTTAGGTTGAGGGTTAGGGATAGGGTTAGGTTTATGGTGAGGTTTCAGGTTAGGGTGAAGGTTAGGGTCAGGGTGAGTGTTAGGGTTAGCATTATGGTTAGGGTGAGGTTTAGTGTGAGGGTTAGCGTAAGGTTAGTGTGAGGGTTAGGTTTAGGGTGAGTGTTAGGTTGAGGGTGAGAGTAATGTTAAGTGTGAGGGTTATGGTTATGGTGAGGATTATGGTAAGCTTGTGGGTTAGGGTGAGGGTTAGGTTTAGGTTTACAGTAAGGGTGAGGTTTAGGGTGAGTGTTAGGTTTGGGGTTAGGGTTAGGGTGAGGGTGAGATTGAGGTTTGGGAATAGGGTGAGGGTTAGGTTTAGGGTGAGGGTTAGGATTAGGATTAGGTTTAGGGTGAGGCCTAGGGTGAGGGTGAGGGTTAGGGTTAGGGATAGGGTTAGGTTGAGGGTTAGGGTTAGGCTGAGGATTAGGGATAGTGTAATGGCTAGTTTTAGGGTTAGGGTTAGTGTTAGGGTGAGCGTAAGTTTTAGGGTTAGGTTTAGGGTTAGGTTGAGGGTTAGGTTAAGGGTGAGGGTTAGTGTTAAGGTGAGGGTGAAAGTGAGGGTTAGGATAAGGGTTAGGGTTAGGGTTATTTTTAGGTTTAGGGTTAGGCTTATGTTTATGTTGATGGTGAGGGTGAGGGTGAGGGTTAGGATTAGTGTGAGGTTTAGGGTTAGGGTTAGGTTTAGGGTTAGGGTTAGGATGAGGTTTAGGGTGAGGGGTAGGGTTAAGGTTAGGGTGAGGGTTAGGGTTAATGTGAAGGTTAGGGTTAAGGTTAGGATTAGGTTACGTTGAGGGTTAGGTTTTAGATTAGGTTTAGGGTGAGAGTGAGGGTTAGGGTGAGGTTAAGGGTTAGATTAGGTTTAGGGTTACGGTGAGGGTAAGGGTTAGGATGAGGGTTAGGCTTAGGGTCAGGTTTAGGTTGAGGTTGAGGTTTAGGGTTAGTGTTAGGTTGAGGTGAAGGTTTAGGGTGAGGTTTAGGGTGAGGGTGAGTGTTAGGGTTAGCATTAGGGTTAGGGTGTGGTTTAGTGTGAGTGTTTTGGTTAGTTTAGGGTTAGGTTTTGGGTTAGTGTGAGGGTTAGGGTGAGGGTAAGGTAAGGGTAAGGGTGAGGTGTTTGGTGAGGGTGAGGGTTACGGAAAGGGAGAGGGTTAGGGTTAGGGCGAGGGTTAGAGTTAGGGTTAGGAAAAGGGTTAGTGTGAGGGATAAGGTGAGGGTGAGGATTAGGGTTAGGTTTAGGTTTAGGTTGAGGGTTAGGTTTAGGCTCAAGGTTAGGGTTAGTGTGAGTGTTGGTGTTAGGTTTAGGCTTAGTATTAGGGTGAGGGTAAGGTTTAGGGTGAGGGTTAGGTTTAGGGTGAGGGTTAGGGTTAGGGTGAGGGTGAGGGTTAGGTTTAGGGTGAGGGTAAGTTTTAAGGTAAGATCTAGGTTTAGGGTTATTGAGGGTTTTGTTGAGGTTTAGTATTAGGGTTAGTGTAAGGGTTAGGGTTAGGGTTAGTGTGAGGATTAGGTTGAGGGTTAGCTTGACGGTTAGGGTTAGTGGGAGGGTTAGGGTTAGGCTGAGGGTGAGGGTGAAGGTGAGAGTTAGGGTTAGGATTAGGGTTAGGGAGAGGTTTTGGGTTTGGTTTAGGGTTAGGATGATGGTTAGGGTGAGGGGTAAGTTTAGGTTTAGGGTGAGGTTAGATTTATTGTGAGGGTTAGCGTTAGGTTTAGGGTTAGGTTGAGGGTGAGGATATGGTTTAGGGTGCGGGTTAGGGTGAGGGTTAGGGTTAGGGATAGGTTTAGGTTTAGGGTGACTGTTAGCTTGAGGGTTTGGTTTAGGTTTAGGGTTAAGTTTTCGGATGAGGTTTCGGGCTCAGTTTAGGGTTAGGTTAAGGGTTTCGTGTTTGGGTTACTGTTAGGGTTAGGGTGAGGTTTATGGTGAGGGTGAGGGTTAGGGTTATATTTAGGTTTATGGTGTGTTTAAGTGATAGCGTGAGGGTTAGATTGAGTGTTAGAGTTATTAGTAGGGTTTGGGTGAGGGTGAGGGAGAGGGTTAGGGTTTGGGTTAGCGTGAGGGTGAGGGTGAGGGTGACGGTTAGGGTTAGAGTTAGGGTGAGGGTTAGGTTTAGTGTGAGGTTTAGAGTGAGGATGAGGTTAAGGGTTAGGGTGAGGGTTAAGGTAAAGGTGAGGGTTAGGGTTAGGTTTAGTGTTAGGGTGAGGGTTAGGGTGAGGGTTAGGGTTAGGTTTAGGGTTAGGGTGACGGGGAGGTTTAGGGTTAGGGTTAGGGTGAGTGATAGGATGCGGGTTAGGGTTAGGGTGAGGGTTAAGCTTAGGGTGAGGGTTCGGGTTAGGGTTAGTTTGTGGTTGGTGTAAGGGTGAGGTTTAGGATGATGTTTAGGATTAGGATGAGGGCTAGGGTGAAGGTTAGGGTTAGCGTTAGGGTGAGGGTTAGGGTTAGGTTTAGGTTGTTGTTTGGGGTGAGGGGTAGGGTTAGATTTAGGGTGAGGGTTAGGTTTAGTGAGAGCGTTATGGTTAGGCTTAGGGTGAGGGTGGCAGTAAGGTTTATGGTGAGGGTTATGATGGGATTGATGGTTAGGGTTAGGATTAGGGGTAGGGTTAGGGTAAGGCTGAGCATGAAGGTGAGAGTGCGGGTGAGGTTTACGGGTAGGGTTACGTTTAGGGTGAGGGCTGGGGTGAGGGTGAGGGTTAGGGTGAAGGTTAGGGTGAGGGTGAGGGTGAGGGCCTTTGTTAGATAATGGTTAGTGTTAGGGTGAGGATTAGGTGAGGGTGAGGGTGAGGGTGAGGTTTAGGGATAGGGTGTGGGTGTGTGTTAGGTTTAGGGTGGGGGTTCAGGTGATGTTGAGTGTTAGATAAGGTTGAGATTTAGGGTTAGGTGAGGGTTAGGTTTAGGTTTAGGGTTAGAGTTAGGATGAGGGTTTGGGTGAGGGATACTGTTAAGGTTAGGGTGAGCATTAGGGTTAATGTGAAGGTTAGGGTTAGGGTGAGGTTAATGTTAGAGTGACGGTTCGGGTGAGAGTTAGGGTTAGGTTTACTGTTAGTGTGAGGGTTAGGGTTAGCTTTAGTGTTAAGTTGAGGGTGAGGGTGACAGTTAGGGTTAGGCTTAGGGTTAAGGTGAGGGTGAGGGTGAGGATGAGGGTTAGCTTGAGGGTTAGGGTTAAGGTGAGTGTTAGGTTTACCATTAGGGTTATTGTTAGGATTAGGTTTAGGGTGAGGGTGAGGATGAGGGTGAGGGTGAGGGTGACGGATAGGGTTAGGGTTAGGTTTAGGGTGAGCATGAGGGTTAGGGTGAGGGTGAGGGGTAGGGTTAAGGTTAGGGTGAGGGTTAGGTTTAGTGTGAAGGTTAAGGTTAGGGTTAGGGTGAGGTTTAGGCTGAGGGATAGGGTTTGGATTAGGGTTAGGATGAGGGTGAGGGTTAGGGTGAGGTTTATGGTTAGTTTAGGGTTGGTTTTATGGTGAGGGTTAGGGTGAGGGTAAGGATTAGGTTGAGGGTTAGGGTTAGGGTGAGGTTTAGGGTGAGATTGTGGGTTAGGGTTAGGGTTAGAGTGAGGTTCAGGTTTAGGGTGAGGGTTAGGGTGAGGGTGAGTGTTAGGGTTAGCATTAGGTTTAGGGTGAGGTTCAGTGTGAGTGTTTTGGTTAGGTTAGGTTGAGGTTTTGGCTTAGTGTGAGGGTTAGTGTGAGGGTAAGGTAAAGGTAAGGGTGAGGTTTTTGGTGAGGGTGAGGGTTATGGAAAGGGTGAGGGTTAGGGTTAGGGTTAGGGTTAGGGATAGGAAAAGGGTTAGTGTGAGGGATAAGATGAGGGTGAGGATTTGAGTTAGGGTTAGGTTTAGGTTGAGGGTTAGGTTTAGGCTGAGGTTTAGGGTAAGTGTGAGGGTTTGTGTTAGGGTTAGGCTTAGTGTTAGGGTGAAGGTTAGGGTTAGGGTGAGGGTGAGGGTTAGGTTGAGGTTTAGGGTTAGCTTAGGGTTAGGTTTAGGGTGAGGGTTAGGGTGAGGGTAAGGATTAGGGTGAGGGTTAGGGTTAGGGTGAGGTTTAGGGTGAGGTTGTGGGTTAGGGTTAGGGTTAGAGTGAGGTTCAGGTTTAGGGTGAGGGTTAGGGTGAGGGTGAGTGTTAGTGTTAGCATTAGGTTTAAGGTGAGGTTTAGTGTGAGTGCTTTGATTAGGTTAGGTTGAGGTTTTGGGTTAGTGTGAGGGTTAGGGTGAGGTTAAGGTAAGGGTAAGGGTGAGGTTTTTGGTGAGGGTTAGGGTTACTTAAAGGGTGAGGGTTAGGGTTAGTGATAGGAAAAGGGTTAGTGTGAGGGATAAGATGAGGGTGAGGATTTGGGTTAGGGTTAGTTTTAGGTTGAGGGTTAGGTTTAGGCTGAGGGTTAGGTTTAGTGTGAGGGTTTGTGTTAGGGTTAGGCTTAGTGTTAGGGTGAAGGTTAGGGTTAGGGTGAGTGTTAGGGTTAGGGTGAGGGTAAGGGTTAGGGTTAGGACTAGATTTAGGGTTATTGAGGTTTTTGGTGATGTTTAGGGTTAGGGTTTGTGTAAGGGTTATGGTTAGGTTTAGTGTTGAGGATTAGGTGGAGGGTTAGCGTGATGGTTAGGGTTAGTGTGAGGGTCAGGGTTAGGCTGAGGGTGAGGGTGAGGGTGAGAGTTAGTGTTAGGGTTAAGGTTAGTTATGATGAGGGTGAGGGTTAGGGTTTGGATTAGCGTTAGGGATAGGTTTTGGGTAGGATTAGGGTTAGGATGAGGGTTAGGGTGAGGGGTAAGAGGTTTAGGGTGAGGGTTAGGATGAGGGTTAGCGGTAGGATTAGGGTTTGGGTGAGGGCTAAGGTGACAGTGAGTGTTAGGGTTAGGGTTAGGCTTAGGCATAGGTTTAGGCTGAGGGTGATGGTGAGGGTGAGGGTTAGTGTTATGGTGATGGATATGGTTAGGTTTAGGGTGAGGGTTAGGATGAGGGTTCGTGTTAGGGTGAGGGTTAGTATGAGCCTGAGGGTTACAGTAAGGGTAATGGTTAGGTTTAGGTTGAGGGTTAGTGTAAGGGTTAGGGTTAGGGTTAGATTGAGGATTAGGGTTAGGGTTAGGGTGAGGGTAAGTGTTAGAATTAGGGTTAGGGTTAGGGTTAGGGTTAGGGTGATGTTTATGTTTATGGTGAGGGTTAGGTTTAGTGTGAGGGTTAGTGTTAGGGTGAGCGTAAATGTTAGGGTGAGGTTTAGCGTTAGGGTGAGGGTTATGGTTAGGGTGAGGTTTAGGGTTACGGTTAGGGTTATTGTTAGGGTTAGGGTTAGGTTTATATTTATGGTGAGTTTGAGGGTGAGGGTGAGGTTTAGGGTTAGGGTTAGGGTGACATTTAGGGTTAGGGTTAGGGTTAGATTTAGGGTTAGGGTGAAGTTGAGGTTTCGGGTTAGAGTTAGGGTTAGGGTCAGGGTTAGGGTGAGTGTTAGGGTTAGGGTTAGTGTTAGGGTTAGGCTTAGGGTGAGGGTTAGGTTGAGGGTTAGGTGCACGGATAGGGTAAGTTTAGGATTAGGGTTAAGGTGAGGGTGAGTGTGAGGGTTAGGGTTAGTGTTAAGGTTAGGCTTAGGATTAAGCTGAGGGTGAGGGTGAATGTGAGGGTTAGGGTTAGGGTGCGGGTTAGGGTTAGGTTTAGGGTTAGAGTTAGCCTTAAGGTGAGGTTTATGGTTAGGTTTAGGGTTCTGGTAATGATGAGGGTTAGAGTTAGCATCAGGGATAGGGTGAGGGTTTGGGATATGGTTAGGGTGAGTGTTAGGGTTAATGTGAGGTTTAGGGTTAGGGTTAGGGTTAGGGTGAGGGTTAGTTTGAGGGTTGGGGTTTGGGTTAGGATTAGGCTGAGGGTGAGGATTAGGGTGAGATTTAGGTTAGGCTTAGTGTTAGGATTAAGGTGAGGTTAAGGGTTAGGGTGAGGGTTAGGCTTAGGGTTAGGTTGAGAGTTAAGATGAGGGTTAGGGTTTCAGTGAGGGTGAGGGTTAATGTTAGCGTGATGGTTAGGGTTAGCATTAGGGTTAGGGAGTGGGTGATGGTTAGGATTACGGTTAGGGTTGTTGTAAGTGTTATGGTTACTGTTACATTTCCAGTGAGGATGAGGCTGAGGGTGAAGTTTAGGGTTAGGGTTAGGGTTAGTTTTAGGGTTAGGATTAGTGTTAATGTTAGGGTTAGGGTTTGACTTTCGGTTTGGGTGAGGGTGAGGGTGAGGATGATGGTTAATTTTAGGGTTAGGGTTAGGGTTAGGATTAGGGATAGGGTCAGGGTGAGGTTTAGGGTTAGAGTTAGGTTGAGGGGGAGGGTTAGGGTGAGGGTCAGGGTTAGGGTTAGTATTAGGGTTAGCATTAGGTATAAGGTGAGGGTTAGGTTGAGGTTTAGGGTTAGGTTTGGGATTAGGTTAGGGTGAGGGTGAGTGTGAGGTTTAGGGTTAGGATTAGGGTTAGGCTTAGGCTTAGGCTGAGGGTGAGGGTGGATATGAGTATTAGGCTTTTTGTGATGTTTATCCTTAGGGTTAGTGTGAGGGTTAGCATGAGGGTTAGGGATAGGATTAGGGTTAGGGTGAGGGCTAGGGTGAGGGTGAGGGTTAGGGTTAGGTTTAGGTTTAGGCATAGGTTTAGGCTGAGGGTGATGGTGAGGTTGAGGGTTAGGGTTATGATGATGGATATTGTTATTGTTAGGGGGAGGTTTAGGATGAGGGTTCGGGTTAGGGTGAGGGTTAGTATGAGCGTGATGGTAAGAGTAAAGTTGAGGGTTAGGCTGAACGTGAGGGTTACAGTAAGGGTGAGGGTTAGGGTTAGGGTGAGGGTTAGGGTAAGTGTTAAGGTTAGGGTTAGATTGAGGATTAGGGTTAGGGTTAGTGTGAGGTTTAGGGTGAGGATGAGGGTTAGGGTTAGAATTAGGGTTAGGGTGAGGGTTAGCATGAGGGTGAGGGTTAGGGTAAGGGCTAAGTTTAGGGTGAGGGTTAGGGTGAGGTGTAGGGTTAGGTTTAGGGTGAGGGTTAGGTTTAGTGTGAGGGTTATGGTTAGGGTGAGGGTGAGGGTGAGGGTAAGGGTTATGGTGAGGGTTAGGTTGAGGGTGGGGGTTAGGGTTATGATTAGTTTTAGGGTTAGGGTGAGGTTTAGGGTGAGGGTGAGGGTTCAGGTTAGGGTTAGGTTTGTGGTGTGGGTGATAGCATGAGGGTTAGGGTGAGTGTTAGAGTTAGCATTAGGGTTAGGGTGAGGGTTAAGTTTAGGGTTTGGGTGAGGGTGAGGGTGAGAGTTTGGTTTAAGGTGAGGATTAGGGTGAGTTTTAGGGTTAGGGTGAGGGTTAGGGTTAGGGTTAGCGTGAGGGTGACGTTGAGGGTGACAGTTAGGGTTAGAGTTATGGTGAGGGTTCGATTAAGTGTGAGGTTTAGGGTGAGGATGAGGTTAAGGGTTAGTGTGAGGGTTAGGCTGCGTGTGAGGGTTAGGGTTAGGGTTTGGTTTAGGGTGAGGGTTACTGTGAGGGTTAGGGTTAGGGTTATGCTTAGGGTTAGTTTCAGGGTTAGGCTGAGGGTTAGGATTAGGATTAGGGTGAGGGTTAGGTTGAGGGTTAGGGTGAGGGTGAGGGTTAGTATTAGGGTGAGGGTTACGGTTATTATTAGGGTTAGGGTTAGGTTTAGGGTGACCGTGAGGTTTAGGGTGAGGGTTAGAGTTAGGGTTAATGTGAGGGTTAGGATAAGGGGTAGGGTTATGGATAGGTTTAGTGTTAGGATTAATGTGAGGTTAAGAATTAGGGTGAGGGTGAGGTTTAGGGTTAGGAATAGTGATAGGGTTAATGTTACGCTGAGGGTGAGGGTGAGGGTGAGAGTTGGGTTTAGGGTTGGGTGAGGGCTATGGTGAGGGTTGGGGTATGGGTGAGGGTTAGTGTGAGGGTGATTGTAAGAATAAAAGTGAGGGTTAGGTTGAGGGTGAGAGTTAAGATAAGGGTGAGGGATAGGGTTAGGGTGAGGGTTAGGTTAAGGGTTAGGGATAGGGTGAGGGTTAGATTGAGGATTAGGTTAGGGTTAGTGTGAGGTTTGGGGTGAGGATGAGGGTTATGATTAGGTTGAGGGTTAGGTTTAGCATTAAGGTTACAGTGAGGGCTAGGGTGAGGGTGAAGTTTAGCTTTAGGGTTAGGGTGAGGGTTAGGGTTAATGTGAGAGTTAGGGTTATTGTGAGGGTTAGTGTTAGAGTTAGGGTTAGTGTTAGGGTGAGGGGAAGTGTTAGGGTGAGGGTTAGTGTTAGGGATAGGTTATGCTTAGGGTTAAGGTTAGGGTGAGGGTGATTGTGTGGGTTAGGATTAGGTTTAGGTTTAGGTTTAGGGTTAGGGTTATGCTGAGGGTGAGGTTGAGCTTGAGGATTAGGGTTAGGGTGATGGTTAGGATTAGGTTTAGGGTGAGGGTTAGGATGAGGGTTAGGATGAAGGTGAGGTTTAGGGTTAGGTTTAGGGTGAGGTTTAGGGTTAGGGTTAGGGTTAGGTTGAGGTTGAGGTTTAGGTTTAGAGTTAGGGTTAGGGTGATGGTTAGTGTTAGGGTTAGTGTTAGGTTTAGGGATAGGGTGAGTGTTAGGGTTAGAGTTAGGGTTAGGGTTATGGTGAGGGTGAGGTTTAGGGTTATGGTGAGGCTTAAGGTTAGTATGAGGTTTAGTGTTAGGGTGAGGGTAAGTGTTAGGGTGAGGGTTAGGATTAAGTTTAGGGTTAGGGTGAGGTTTAGGGTGAGGGTGAGTTTTAAGGTTAGGGATAGGTTTGTGGTGTGGGTAAGTGATAGCATGAGGGTAAGGGTGAGGGTTAGAGTTAGCATTAGGGCTAGGGTGAGGGTGAGGGTGAGGATGCAAGTGATAGTGAGGGTTAGGGTGAGGATTAGGGTGAGGTTTAGGGTTAGGGTGAGGGTTCGGGTTAGGGTGAGTGTTAGGATTAGGGTTATCCTTAGGGTTAGGTTGAGGGTTAGGCTGAGGTTTAGGCTGAGGGTTAGGCTTAGGATTAGGGTGAGGGTTAGGGTGAGGGTGAAGGTTAGAGTTCTGGTGAGGTTTAGGATTATTATTAGGGTTAGAGTCAGCTTTAGGGTGACGGGGAGGTTTAGGCTGAGGGTTGGGGTGAGGTTTAGGGTTAGGGTTAAGGTGAGTGTTAGGATAAGGGGTAGGGTTAAGTTTATGGTGAGGGTTAGGTTTAGTGTGAGAGTTAGATTTAGGGTTAGGGTTAGGATTAGTGTGAGGGTAAGAATTAGGGTGATGGTTAGGGTGAGGGTGAGGTTTAGTTTTAGGAATAGTGATAGGGTTATTGTTAGGCTGAGGGTGAGGTTGAAGGTGAGGGTGAGGGTTAGGGTTAGGTTTAGGGTGAGGGCTAGGGTGAGGGTTAGGGATATGGTGAGTGTTAGGGTGAGGGTGATGGTAAGGGTAAAGGTGAGGGTTAGGCTGAGGGTGAGGTTTAATATAAGCGTGAGTTTTAGTGTTAGGGTGAGGGTTAGGGTAAGGGTTCGGGTTAGGGTTAGGGTGAGGGTTAGACTGATTATTAGGGTTAGGGTTAATGTGAGGATGAGGGTTAGGGTTAGGGTGAGGGTGAGGGTTACTATTAGGGTTAGGGTGAGGGCTAGGGTTAGGGTGAGGGTTAGAGATAGGGTAAGGGTTAGGGCTAGGTTTAGGATTAGGGTGAGGGTTAGGGTTAGAATTAGGGTTAGGGTGAGGGCTAGGGTGAGGTTTAGGGTTAGGTTTAGGGTTAGGGTGAGGTTTAGGTTTAGGATGAGGGTGAGGTTAAGGTTTAGGGTGAGGGTTAGGCTTAGGGTTAGGGTTAGGGTGAGGATAAGGTTGAGGATTAGGCTGAGTGTTAGGGTGACAGTGAAGGTTGGGGTTAGGGTTAGAGTGAGTGTTAGGGTGAGGGGTAGAGTTAGGGTTAGGGTGTGGATTAGGGTTACTGTGAGGGATAGGTTTAGAGTGAGGATAAAGGTTAGGGTGAGGGTTAGGGATAGGGTGAGGGTTAGCGTTAGGGTTAGGGTGAGGGTTAATATTAGGTTGGAGGTTAGGGTTACGTTGAGGGTTAGGGTGAGTGTCAGGTTTCGTGTGAGTGATAGGGTTAGGGTTAGAGTGAGGGTTATGGTTAGGGTGATGTGTAGAATGAGGGTTAGGGTTAGGGTGAGATTTAAGTTAAGGGTAAGGTTTAGGGTGAGGGTGAGGGTAAGGGTTAGGATTAGGGTGAGGGTTAGTGTTAGGGTTACGGTTAGAGTTAGGGAGAGGGGTAGGGTGAGGAGTAGGGTTAAAGTTAAGTTTAGGGTTAGTGTGAGGGTTAGGGTTAGGGTGAGGATTAGGTCAGGGTGAGGGTTGGGGTGAGGGTGAGTGTTAGAGTCAGGATGAGGGTTCTGGAGAGTGTGAGGGTTAGGGTTTGGGTGATGGTTAGGGTTAGTGTGAGTGTTAGGGTGACGGTGAGGGTGAGTGTTAGGGTTGGGATTAGAGTTACAATGAGGGGTAGGGTGAGGGGTAGGGTTAGGTTTAGGGTGAGGGTTAGGGTTACTGTGAGGTTTAGGGTTAGGTTTAGGGTTAGGGTTAGGGTGAGGGTTAGGTTGATCGTTAGGTTTTGGGTTACAGTTAGGTTGAGGGTGAGGGTTAGGGTGAGTTTTTGTTTAGGCTTAGTGTTAGGATTAGGGTGAGGTCAAGGGTTAGGGTGAGGGTTAGGGTTAGGGTGAGGGTGAGGGTTGAGATGATGGTGAGGGTTACAGTGAGGGTCAGGGTTAGGGTTAGAGTCTGGGTTAGGGTGAGGATTAGGGTTAGGGTGAGGGTGATGGTTAGGATTAGGGTTAGGATCATTGTAAGTGTTATGGTTAGGTTACATTTGCAATTAGGGTGAGGCTGAGGGTGAAGTTTAGCGTTAGGTTTAGGGTTAGTTTTAGGGTTAGGATTAGTGTTAATGTTAGGGTTAGGGTTAGAGTTACGGTTTGGGTGAGGGTGAGGGTGAGATTTAGGGTTAGGGTTAGTGTGAGGTTTAAGGATAAGGTTAGGATTAGGGATAGGGTGAGGGTGAGGTTCAGAGTTAGAGTTAGGTTGAGGCTGAGGGATATGGTGACTGTTAGGGTTAGTGCTAGTGTTAGGGTTAGCGTTAGGTTTAGGGTGAGGGTTAGGTTGTGGTTTAGGGTTAGGGTTAGGATTAGGTTTAGGGTGAGGGTGAGTGTGAGGGTTAGGATTAGTATTAGGCTTAGGCTTAAGGTAAGGTTGAGGGTGATGGTTGGGGAGAGGATTAGGCTTAGGGTGATGTTTAGCCTTAGGGTTAGGGTGAGAGTTAGGGTTAGGGTTAGGGTTAGGATTAGGGTTAGGGTGAGGGCTAGGGTGAGGGTGAGGGAAAGGGTTAGGGTTAGGCTTAGGCATAGGGTTACGATGAGGGTGATGGTGAGGGTGGGGGTTAGGGTTATAGTGATGGATTAGGTTAGGTTTAGGGTGAGGGTTAGGACGAGCGTGATGGTAAGAGTAACGGTGAGGGTTAGCCTGAAGTTGAGGGTTAGGGTAAGGGTTAGGGTTAGGGTTAGACTGAGGACTTGGGTTAGGGCTAGTGTGAGGTTTAGGGTGAGGATAAGGGTTAGGGTTAGAATTAGGGTTAGGGTGAGGGCTAGCGTGAGGGTGAGCTTTAGGGTTAGGGTTATGTTTAGTGTGAGGGGTAGGGTTAAGTTTAGGATGAGGGTTAGGTTTAGTGTGAGGGTTACGTTTAGGTTGAGGGTGAGGGTGGGGGTAAAGGTTATGGTGAGGCTTAGATTGAGGGTGAGGGTTAGGGTTAGGATTAAGGATAGGGTTAGGTTTAGGCTGAGGGTGAGCCTGAGGGTGAGAGTAAGGTTTAGGGTTAGGGTTATGTTTATGGTTAGGGTGAGTTCTAGGGTGAGGGTGAGGGTTAGGGTGAAGTTGAGGGTTAGGCTGAGGGTCTTGGTTAGGTAATGGTTAGGGTTAGGGTGACGATTAGTTGAGGTTTAGGGTGAGGGTGAACTTGAGAGTTAGGGTGTGGGTGAGTGTTAGGGTTAGGGTGAGGGTTCGGGTAATGGTGAGGGTTAGGGTGACGTTGAAGGTTAGGGTTAGGGTTATGTGAGGGTTAGGGTTAGGGTTAGGGATAGTGTGAGGGTGACGGTTAGGATTAGGTTTAGGGTTAGGGTGAGGTTTAGTGTGAGGGTGAGGTTTAAGGTTAGGCTTAGGTTTGGGGTGTGGGTAAGTGATAGCATGAGGGTTAGGGTGAGTGTTAGAGTTAGCATTAGGGTTAGGGTGAGGGTTATGGTGAGGGTTAGGGTGAGGGTGAGTGTGAGAGTGAGGGTTAGGGTGAGGATTAGGGTGAGTTTTAGGGTTAGGGAGAGGGTTAGGTTTAGGGTGAGTGTTAGGGTGAGGGTTAGGTTTATGGTTATGCTTAGGGTTAGGGTGAGGTTTAGGGTTAGGATTAGGGTGAGGGTTAGTGTGACGATTAGTTGAGGTTTAGGGTGAGGGTGAGCTTGAGCGTTAGGGTGTGGGTGAGGGTTAGGGTTAGGGTGAGGGTTTGGGTAATGGTGAGGGTTAGGGTGACGTTGAAGGTTAGGGTTAGGGTTATGTGAGGGTTAGGGTTAGGGTTAGGGATAGGGTGAGGTTGAGGGTTAGAAATAGGTTTAGGTTGAGGGTGAGGGTGAGGGTTAGGATTAGGGTTAGGGTGAGCCTGAGGGTGAGGGTGAGTGTGAGGGTTAAGGTTAGATTGAGGGTTAAGCTAAAGGTTAGTTTGAGGGTTAGGTTTAGGGTGATGTTTAGGTTGAGGGTGAGGGTTCGGTTGAGGGTTTGGGTTAGGGTTAGGGTGAGGGTGAGTTTGAGTGTTAGGTTTATGGTTAGGCTTAGGCTTAGGATGAGGGTGATTGTGAGGGTTATGGTTAGGGTTATTGTTAGGCTTAGGTTTAAGCTGAGGGTGAAGGTGAGTTTGAGGGTTAGGGTTACGGTGAGTGTGAGCGTTAGGGTTAGGGTTAGGGATAGGCTGAGGATTAGATGTGGGTGAGGGTTAGGATTAGGATGAGTGTTAGGCTTAGGGTTAGGGTGAGGGTTAGGTATAGGTTGATGTTTAGGGTGAGATTGAGGGTTAGGGTGAGGGTGATGGTGAGCGTGACTCTTAGGGTGCAGGTGAGGTTTAGGATTAGGTTTAGGGTCAGGGTGAGGGTTGAGAGTTAGGGTTAGGATGATGGTTAGGATGAGAGGCAGGGTTAGGGTTAGGGTGAAGTTCAGGGTTAGTTTAAGGGTTATGGTTAGTGTTTGGGTTAGGGTGAGGTTTAGGGTTAGGTTTAGAGTTAGGATGAGGGTTAGGGTGAAGATAGGTTTTAGGGTGAGGGTTAGGGTGAGTGTGAGGTTAGGGTTAGGGTGAGGGTTAGTGTTATTGTTAGGGTTAGGTTTAGGGTTACGGTTACGGTGAGGTTGCGGGTGAGGTGAGGTTTAGCGTCAGGGTTACTGTTACGGTGAGGGTAAGTGTTTGGGTGAGGGTTAGGCTTAGGGTGAGGTTTAGGGTGAGAGTGAGGGTTAGTTTTAGGGTTAGGTTTAGGGTGAGGTTAAGGGTTAGGGTTAGGGTGAGTGTTAGGGTTAGCATTAGCTTTAGGTTGAGGGCTAGGGTGAGGGTTCAGGTTAGGTTAGGTTGAGGGTTAGGGTTAGGGTGAGGGTTAGGGTGAGAGGAAGAATAAGAGTAAGGGTGAGTGTTAGGGTGAGATTGAGGGTTACGGTAAGAGTGAAGGTTATGGTGATGGTGAGGGTTAGGGTGAGGGTTAGGGTTAGAGTGAGGGTGAGGTTGAGTTTTTGGGTGAGTGTTAGGGTTAGGTTTAGGGTGAGGGTTAGGATTAGGGTAAGGGTGAGGTTTAGGGAGAGGGTTAGGTTTAGGGTTAGTGTTAGGGTGTGGGATAGGCTGAGGGATAGTGTTAGGATTAGGATGAGGTTTAGGGTGAGGGTTAGGGTCAGAGTGAGGGTTAGGTTTAGGGTGAGGGTTAGCGTTAGGATTAGGTTTAGGGTCAGGTTTAGGGTGACTATGAGGTTTAGGGTGAGGATTAGCTTTAGGGTTAAGGTGAGGGTTAGGGTAAGGGGTAGGGTTACAGTTAGGGTGAGGGTTAGGTTTAGTGTGAGAGTTATGGTTAGGGTTAGGGTTAGGATTAGTGTGAGGGTAAGAATTAGGGTGATGTTTAGGGTGAGGGTGAGGTTTAGGTTTAGGAATATGGATAGGATTAGAGTTACGCTGAGGGTGAGGATGAGGGTGAGGGTGAGAGTTAGGTTTAGGGTTAGGGTTAGGGTGAGGGTTAGGGTTAGGTTTAGTTTGGGGCTGGTGTAAGGGTGAGGTTTAGGGTGAGGCTTGTGGTTAGGGTGAGGGCTAGGTTGAGGGTGAACTTTAGGGTTATGATGAGGGTTAGGGTTATGTTTAGGGTGAGGGTTAGGGTGAGGGTTAACTTTAGTGTAAGGTTTACGGTTAAGGTTAGGGTGAGTGTTAGGGTAAGTGTTATGGTGAGGGTTAGGGTGAGGGTGAGGGTTAGGGTTATGATTAGAGATAGGGTTAGGTTTAGGCTGAGGGTGAGGGTGAGGGTGCAGGTGAGGTTTAGTGTTAGGGTTAGGGTTAGGATGAGCGCTAGTGTGAGGGTGAGGTTTAGGTTGAAGGTGAGGTTGAAGGTGAGGCTGAGGGTTAGGGTGAGGTTGAGGGTTTGGGTTAGGGTTAGTGTTAGGGTGAGGGTGAGGGTTAAGATTAGGGTTAGGGTTAGAGTTATTGTTAGGGTTAGAGTGAGGGTTACAGTTCAGTTTAGGGTGAGGGTGAAGGTGAGGGATATGGTTACGGTTAGGGTGAGGTTTAGGGCTAGGGTTAGGTTAGTGTTAGGAGGAAGTTTAGGGTGAGGGGTAGGGTTAGGGATAGGGTGAGGTTTAGGGTTTTGGTTAGGGTTAAGGTGAGGGTTCAGCTTAGGGTGAGGTTTAGGGTTAAGGTTAGTGTTAGGGTGAGGGTTAGGTTTAGCAATAGGATTAGTGTGAGGGCTAAGGTGAGGGTGAGGGTTAGGGTTAGGGTTAGGTTTAGGGTGAGGTTTAGGCTTAGGCTGAGGGTTAGGGTTAGTGGGAGGGTTGGTGTTAGGGTTAGGCTTAGTGTTAGGTTGAGGATAAGGGTTAGAGTGAGGGTTAGGTTTCAGGTGAGGGTTAGGGTTAGGGTGACGGTCAGGGTTAGGGTTAGGGTTAGGCTGAGGGTTAGGTGAGAGTTAGGGTTAGGGTTAGGGTAAGGGTTAGCGTTAGGGTGAGGGTTAGGTTTAGGATTAGTGTAAGAGTTATGGTTAGGGTTAGGGGGAGGCTTTCGGTTTAGGGTTAGGGTTAGGGTTAGGTTGAAGGTTAAGGTGAGGGTGACGGTTAGGGTTAGTTTTAGGTTTATCGTGTGGGTAAGTGATAGTGTGAGGGTTAGGGTGAGTGTTAGAGTTAGCATTAGGGTTAGAGTGAAGTTTAGGGTGAGGGATATGGTTAGGGTTAAGGTGAGCTTGAGGGTGAGGGGTAGGGTTAGGGTTAGGGTTGGTTTTAGGGTTAGGGTGAGGGTTAGGGTTAGTGTTAGCATGAGGGTAAGGGTAAGGGTGAGGGTGACGGTTAGGGTTAGAGTTAGGCTGAGGGTTAGGTTTAGTATGAGGTTTAGGGTGAGGATGAGGTTAAGGCTTATTTTGAGGTTTAGGGTAAGGGTGAGGGTTAGGGTTAGTGTTAGGGTGAGGGTTAGGGATAGGGTTAGGGGTAGGCATAGGGATAGGGTTACGGTTAGGGTGAGGGTTAGGGTAATGGGTATGGTTATGGTTAGGGTGAGGGTTAGGTTTAGTGTAAGTATTAGGGTTATGGTTAGGGTTAGGATTAGTGTGAATGTAAGAATTAGGGTGACGTTTAGGGTGAGGGTGAGGTTTAGGGTTAGGTTAGGGTTATGGTTAGTGTTACGCTGAGGGCGATGGTGAGGGTGAGGGTGAGTGTGAGTTTTAGGGTTAGGGTTAGGTTGAGGGTTAGGGTGAGGATTAGGGTTAGGGTGAGATTTAGGGTTAGGGTGAGGTTTAGGGTTAGGGTTAATTTGAGGGTGGTATGAGGGTGAGGTTTAGGGTGAGGGAAAGGGTTATGGTGAGAGCCTGGGTGAGTGTGAGGGTTAGGGTTAGGGTGAGGGTTTGAGTTAGGTTTAGTGTAAGAGTTATGATGACGGGTAGGGTTAGGTTTAGGGTGAGGTTAGGTTTAGTGTGAGGGTTACTGTTAGGGTTAGGGTGAGGGTGAGGTTAGGGGTTATGGTGAGGGTTAGGGTGAGGGCGAGGTTTAGGGATAGGAATAGGGATAGTGTTAGGGTTAGGCTGAGGGTGCGGGTGAATTTTTTGGTTAGGGTTACGGTTAGGGTGAGGGCTAGGGTGAGAGTGAGGGTTAGGCTGAAGGTGAGTGGGAGGGTGAGGGTCTTGGTTAGGTAAGGTTAGGGTTAGGGTGAGGATTAGGTGAGGGTTAGGGTGAGGGTGCAGGTTCAGGTGATGGTGAGGGTTAGGATGAGGTTGAGGGTTATTAACCATAACCGGGTTAGGTGAGGGTTAGGGTTAGTGTTAGGGTTAGGGTTAGGAGAGTGTTAGGGTTAGGCTAAAAATTAGGGTGAGGGTTAGGGTTAGGGGTAGGGTTATGGTTAGGGTGAGTATTAGGGTTAATGTGAGGGTTAGGGTTAGGGTGAGGATAAAGTAAGGTTGAGAGTTAGGGTGAGGGTGAGGTTTAGGGTTACTATTAGAGTGAGGGTGAGGGTTAGGTTTAGTGTTAAGGGGAGGGTTAGGGTGACGGTTAGGGTTAGGCTTAGGGCTAAGGAGAGGGTGAGTGTGAGCGTGAGGCTTAGGGTTAGGGTTAGGGTTAGGGTGAACTTTAGGGTTGGGGTGGAGGTTAGTATTAGAGTTAGGGTTCGGGTTAGGGTGAGGGTTTGGGTTAGGCTTAGGGTTACGGAGAGGGTGAGGGTGAGCGTGAGGGTTAGGTTTAGGGTTAGGGTTAGGGTGAACGTTAGGGTTAGGGTGGAGGTTAGTATTAGGGTTAGTGTGAGGTATATGGTGAGGGTTAGGGTTATTGTTAGGGTGTGGGTTAGGCTGAGGGTTAGGGTTAGGATTAGAGTGAGGTGTAGGGTGAGGTTTAGGGTGAGGGTGAGGGTTATGGTTAGGGTTAGCATTAGGGTTAGGGTCAGGTTTAGGGTGACTGTGAGGTTTAGGGTGAGGTTTAGGGTGAGGTTTAGGGTTAGGGTTAAGGTGACAGTTAGGGTAACGGGTAGGGTTACAGTTAGGGTGAGGGTTAGGTTTAGTGTGATAGTTAGGGTTAGGGTTAGGGTTAGGATTAGTGTGTGGGTAAGAATTATCTTGGTGGTTAGGGTGAGGGTGAGGTTTAGATTTAGGAATATGGATAGGATTAGTGTTACGCTGAGGGTGAGGATGAGGGTGAGGGTGAGGGTTATTTAGGGTTAGGGTGAAGGCTAGGCTGAGGGTTAGGGTTAGGGTGAGGGTTAGGGTTAGGGTGAGGGTTAGGGTTAGGTTTAGTTTGAGGCTGGTGTGAGGGTGAGTTTTAGGGTGAGGCTTGGGGTTAGGGTGAGGGCTAGGTTGAGGGTGAACTTTAGGGTTATTTTGAGGGTTAGGGTTATGTTTAGGGTGGGGGTTAGGGTGAGGGTTAGCTTTAATTTGAGGTTTACGGCTAAGGTTAGGGTGAGGGTGAGGGTAAGGGTTAGGGTGAGGGTGAGGGTGAGGATTATGATTAGAGATAGGATTAGGTTTAGACTGAGGGTTAGGGTGATGATGCGGGTGAGGTTTAGGGTTAGGGTTAGGGTTAGGGTGAGGGCTAGGGTGAGGGTGAGGGTTAAGGTGAAGGTGAGGTTGAGGGTGAGGCTGAGACTTAGGGTGAGGTTGAGGATTTGGGTTAGGGTTAGTGTTAGGGTGAGGGTGAGGGTTAAGATTAGGGTTAGGGTTAGGGTTATTGTTAGGGTTACAGTTCAGTTTAGGGTGAGGGTGAAGGTGAGGGTTATGGTTACGGTTAGGGTGAGGTTTAGGGTTAGGGTAAGGGTTAGTGTTAGGAGGAAGTTTAAGGTGAGGGGTAGGGTTAGGGTTAGGGTGAGGGATAGGGTTAGTGTGAGGGTTAGGGTGACGGTTAGGGTTAGGGTTAGGTTGAGGGTTAGGGTTTTGGTTAAGGTTAAGGTGAGGGTGAGGGTTAGGGTGAGGTTTAGGGTTAGGGTTAGGGTTAGGGTGAGGGTTAGGGTTAGGGTGGAGTTTAGGATTAGTGTTAGGGTTACGGTTAGGTTGAGGCTTAGTGTTAGGGTTAGGGTTAGTGTTAGGAGGAAGTTTAGGGTGAGGGTTAGTGTTAGGGTGAGGGTTAGTGTTAGCAATAGGGTTAGTATGAGGGCTAAGGTGAGGGTGAGGTTTAGGGGTAGGGTTAGGTTTAGGGTGAGGCTTAGGCTTAGGCTGAGGGTAGGGTTATTGGGAGGGTTGTTGTTAGGGTTAGGCTTAGTGTTAGGGTGAGGGTAAGGCTTAGGGTGAGGGTTAGGGTTGGGTGAAGGTTAGGGTTAGGGTGAGGGTCAGTGTTAGATTTAGGGGTAGGCTGAGGGTTAGGTGAGGGTTAGGGTTAGGGTTAGGGTAAGGGTTTGCGTTAGGGTTAGGGTTAGGGTAAGGGTTTGCGTTAGGGTTAGGGTTAGGGTTAGGATTAGTGTTAGAGTTAGGGTGAGGGTTAGGGTGAGGGTTTCGGGTTAGGGTTAGGGTTAGTTTGAGTGTTACGGTGAGGGTGAGGGTTAGGATTAGGTTTAGGTTTATCGTGTTGGTAAGTGATAGTGTGAGTGTTAGGGTGAGTGTTAGATTTAGCATTAGGGTTAGAGTGAAGTTTAGGGTGAGGGTTAGGGTTAGGTTTAAGGTGATCTTGAGGGTGAGGGTTAGGGTTAGGGTTAGGGTGAGTTTTAGGGTTAGGGTGAGGGTTAGGGTTAGTGTTCGTGTGAGGGTAAGGGTGAGGGTAACTGTTAGGGTTAGGGTAAGGGTGAGGGTTTGGTTTTGTGTGAGGTTTAGGATGAGGATGAGGTTAAGGCTTAGGGTGAGCTTTAGGGTATGGTTGAGTGTTAGGGTTAGGGTTAGCATGAGGGTGAGGGTTAGGGTGAAGGTTAGGGTTAGGGATAGGGTTAGGTTTAGGGTGAGGGTTAGGGTAAGGGGTAGGGTTATGATTAGGGTGAGGGTTAGGTTTAGTGTGAGTGTTAGGGTTAGGGTTAGGGTTAGGATTAGTGTGAAGGTAAGAATTAGGGTGACGGTTAGGGTGAGGGTGAGGTTTAGGGTTAGGATTAGGGTTATGGTTAGTGTTATGCTGAGGGTGATGGTGAGTGTGATGGTGAGTGTGAGTTTTAGGGTTAGGGTTAGGGTGAGGGTTAGGGTGAGGATTAGGTTTAGGGTGTGGGAGAGGGTTAGGCTGAGGGGTAAGTGTAGGGTTAGGTGAGGGTTAGGCTTAGTGTGAGGGTTAGGTTTAGGGTTAGGTTGAGGGTAAGGATTAGTGTGAGGGTTAGGGTGAGGGTGAGTGTTAGGGTTAGGCGGACGGTAAGTCTTAGGGTGAGGGTTAGATTGATGGTGAGGTTTATGGTTAGCATTAGTGTTAGGGTTATGGTGAGGGTTAGGTTTGGGGTTAGGGTCAGGTCTAGGGTGAGGGTGAGGGTTACGGTTAGGGTTAGGGATAGGGTGAGTATTAGAGTTAGGATTAGGGTTAGGGTGAGCATTAGGCTGAGGGGTAGGGTTAGGATTAGTCTTAGTCTTAGGGTTAGGCTTAGGGTGAGGGTGGGGTTGAGGATTATGGTTAGGGTGATGGTTAGGGTTAGGGTTAGGGTGAGGGTTAAGATGAGGGTTAGGGAGAGGGAAAGTGTTAAGGTGAGGGTTAGGTTGAGGGTGAGGGTTATGGTTACCATTAGGGTTAGGGTTAGAGTTAGCGTGAGGGTTAGGCTTAGGTTTAGGGTTAGGGTGAGTGTGAGGGTGAGGGTTAGGTTTAGGGTTTGGGTGAGGGTTAGGTTTAGCGTTAGGGTTAGGGTGTGGGTTAGGGTTAGGGTTCGTGTGAGGGTGAGTGTGAGGTTTAGGGTGTGGGTGAGGGTGAGGTTTAGGGTTAGGAATAGGGTGGGGGTGAGTGTGAGTGTGAGGGTTAGGGTGAGGAATAGGGATAGGGTGAAGGTGAGTGTTAGGGTGAGGTTTAGGGGTAGGTTAAGGTGAGGGTGAGAGTTAGGGTGATGGTTTGTATGAGGGTTAGTTTAAGGTTAAGGGTGAGGGTTAGGGTGAGGGTTAGGGTTAGGATTAGGTTAGGGTGAGGGTTAGGGTGAGCGTTAGGGTTAGCTTTAGGGTTAGGGATAGGTTTAGGTTTAGGGTGAGGTTTAGGATGAGGTTTAGGATTAGGGTTAGGGTTAGGGTTAGGGTGAGGGGTAGGGTCAGGGTTAGATTTACGGTGAGTGTAAGGGTTAACATGAGGTTTAGGGTGAGTGTGAGGTTTAGAGTTAACATTAGGGTTAGGGTGAGGTTTAGGGTGAGTGTTAGGGTTAGGTTTATGGTTAGGGTGAGATGAGGGTTAGGGTCATGGTGAGGTTTATGATTAGGGTGAGAGATAGGTTTAGGGTGAGGGTTAGGCTTTGGTTTAGGGTGTGGGTGAGCGTGAGGGTGACAGTGAGGCTTAGGGTGAGGGTGAGGGTGATTGTGAGGGTTAGGCTTAGAGTTAGCTTTAGGCTTAGGGTTAGTGTGAGGGTGAAGGTGAGGGTTAGGGTTAAGAGTAGGGTTAGGTTTAAATTTAGGCTGAGGGTGAGCGTGAGGGAGAGGGTAAAGGTTAGTCTTAGGGTTAGGGTTGTTGTGAGGATTAGGATGAGGGTAAGGTTAAAGGTTAGGGTGAGGGTTAGGGTTAGGGTGAGGTTAGAGTTAGGGTGAGGTTTATTGTTAGTGTGAGGCTTAGTGTTATTGTTAGGTTGAGGGTAAAGGTTAGGTTGAGGGTTAGGGATAGGGTTAGGTTTATGGTGAGGTTTCAGGTTATGGTGAGGTTTAGGGTCAGGGTGAGAGTTAGGGTTAGCATTATGGTTAGTGTGAGGGTTAGCGTAAGGTTAGTGTGAGGGTTAGGGTTAGGGTGAGGGTTAGGTTGAGGGTGAGAGTAATGTTAAGTGTGAGGGTTAGGATTATGGTAAGCTTGTGGGTTAGGGTGAGGCTTAGGTTTAGGTTTACAGTAAGGGTGAGGGTTAGGGTGAGTGTTTGGTTTGGGGTTAGGATTAGGGTGAGGGTGAGATTGAGGGTTGGGAATAGGGTTAGGTTGAGGGTTAGGGTTAGGCTGAGGATTAGGGTTAGTGTAATGGCTAGTTTTAGGTTTAGGGTTAGTGTTAGGGTGAGACTAAGTTTTAGGGTTAGGTTTAGGGTTACGGTGAGGTTGATGGTTAGGTTAAGGGTGAGGGTTAGGATAAGGGTGAAGGTGAGGGTTAGGATAAGGGTTAGGATTAGGTTTATTTTTAGGTTTAGGGTTAGGTTTATGGTTACGTTGAGGGTGAGGGTGAGGGTTAGGGTTAGTGTGAGGTTTAGGGTTAGGGTTAGGTTTAGGGTTAGGGTTAGGATGAGGTTTATGGTGAGGGGTAGGGTTAAGGTTAGGGTGAGGGTTAGGGTTAGTGTGAAGGTTAGGGATAGGGTTAGGATGAGGGTTAGGTTGAGGGTTAGGGTTTAGATTAGGGTTAGGGTGAGAGTGAGGGTTAGGGTGACGTTAAGGGTTAGCTTAGGTTTACGGTTAGGGTGAGGGTAAGGGTTAGGGTTAGGGTTAGGCTTAGGGTGAGGTTTAGGGTGATGTTGAGGGTAAGGGTTAGTGTTAGGTTGAGGTGAAGGTTTAGGTTGAGGTTTAGGGTGAGGGTGAGTGTTAGGGTTAGCATTAGGGTTAGGGTGAGGTTTAGTGTGAGTGTTTTGGTTAGTTTAGGGTGAGGTTTTGGGTTAGTGTGAGGGTTAGGGTGAGGGCAAGGTAAGGGTAAGGGTGAGGTTTTTGGTGAGGGTGAGGGTTACGGAACGGGAGAGGGTTAGTGTTAGTGCGAGGGTTAGAGTTAGGGTTAGGAAAAGGGTTAGTGTGAGGGCTAAGGTGAGGGTGAGGATTAGGGTTAGGGTTAGGTTTAGGTTTAGGCTGAGGGTTAGGATTAGTGTGAGTGTTGGTGTTAGGTTTAGGCTTAGTATTAGTGTGAGGGTAAGGTTTAGGGTGAGGGTTAGGGTTAGGGTGAGGGTTAGGGTTAGGGTGAGGGTGAGGGTTAGGGTTAGGGTGAGGGTAAGGGTTAAGGTTAGGTCTAGGTTTAGGGTAATTTTGGGTTTTGTTGAGGTTTAGGTTTAGGGTTAGTGTACGGGTTAGGGTTAGCGTTAGTGTGAGGATTAGGTTGACGGTTGGCTTGACGGTTAGGGTTAGTGTGAGGGTTAGGGTTAGGCTGAGGGTGAGGGTGAAGTTGAGAGTTAGGTTTAGGATTAGGGTTAGGGAGAGGTTTTGGGTTTGGTTTAGGGTTAGGATGAGGGTTAGGGTGAGGGGAAAGTTTAGGTTTAGAATGAGGTTAGTTTTATTGTGAGGGTTAGTGTTAGGGTTAGGGTCAGGGTGAGGGTGAGGATATGGTTTAGGTTGAGGTTTGAGGTGAGGGGTAGGGTTAGTTTTAGGGTGAGGTTTAGGTTTAGTGAGAGAGTAACAGTTAGGCATAGGGTGAGGGTGGGGGTAAGGGTTATGGTGAGGGTTATGATGGGTTGATGGTTAGGGTTAGGATTAGGGGTAGGGTAAAGTGTAAGGCTGAGCATGAAGGTGAGAGTGCGGGTGAGGTTTACGTGTAGGGTTACGTTTAGGGTGAGTGGTTTAGGGTGCGGGTTAGAGTGAGGGTTAGGGTTAGGGATAGGGTTAGGTTTAGGGTGACTGTTAGCTTGAGGGTTTGGTTTAGGTTTAGGGTTAAGGTTTCTGGTGAGGGTTCGGGTTCAGTTTAGGGTTAGGTTAAGGGTTTCGTGTTTGGGTTACTGTTAGGGTTAAGGTGAGGTTTATGGTGAGGGTGAGGGTTAGGGTTAGGTTTAGGTTTATGGTGTGTTTAAGTGATAGTGTGAGGGTTAGGGTGAGTGTTAGAGTTATTAGTAGGGTTTGGGTGAGGGTGAGGGCGAGGGTTAGGGTTAGGTTTAGCGTGAGGGTGAGGGTGAGGGTGACGGTTAGTGTTATAGTTAGGGTGAGGGTTAGGTTTAGTGTGAGGTTTAGGGTGAGGATGAGGTTAAGGGTTAGGGTGAGGGTTAAGGTAAAGGTGAGGGTTTGGGTTAGGGTTAGTGTTAGGGTGAGGGTTAGGGTGAGGGTTAGGGTTAGGTTTAGGGTTAGGGTGACGGCGAGGGTTAGGGTTAGGGTTAGGGTGAGGGCTAGGGTGTGGGTTAGGGTTAGGGTGAGGGTTAGGCTTATGGTGAGGGTTAGGGTTAGGGTTAGTTTGTGGGTAGTGTGAGAGTGATGTTTAGGATGATGGTTAGGATTAGGGTGAGGGCTAAGATGAGGGTTAGGGTTAGCATTAGGGTGAGGGTCAGGGTTAGGTTTAGGTTGAGGTTTGAGGTGAGGGGTAGGGTTAGGTTTAGGGTGAGGTTTAGGTTTAGTGAGAGCGTAACAGTTAGGCATAGGGTGAGGGTGGGGGTAAGGGTTATGGTGAGGGTTATGATGGGTTGATGGTTAGGGTTAGGATTAGGGGTAGGGTTAAGGGTAAGGTTGAGCATGAAAGTGAGAGTGTGGGTGAGGTTTACTGGTAGGGTTACGTTTAGGGTGAGTGCTAGGGTGAGGGTGAAGGTTAGGGTGAAGGTGAGGGTGAGGGCCTTTGTAGATAATGGTTAGGGTTAGTGTGAGGATTAGGTGAGGGTGAGGGTGAGGGTGAGCTTTAGGGTTAGGGTGTGGGTGAGTGTTAGGTTTAGGGTGAGGGCTCAGGTGATGGTGAGTGTTAGGGTAAGGTTGAGATTTAGGGTTAGGTGAGGGTTAGGTTTAGGGTTAGGGTTAGAGTTAGGATGAGGGTTTGGGTGAGGGGTACTATTAAGGTTAGGGTGAGAATTAGGGTTAATGTGAGGGTTATGGATAGGGTGAGGATAATGTTAGGGTGACGGTTAGGGTGAGAGTGAGGGTTAGGGTTAATTTGAGGGTGAGGGTGAGGGTTAGGATTAGGCTTAAGATTAAGGTGAGGGTGAGGGTGAGGATGAGGGTTAGCTTGAGGTTTAGGGTTAAGGTGAGGGTTAGGTTTATGATTAGGGTTATTGTTAGGATTAGGTTTAGGGTGAGGGTGAGGATGAGGGTGAGGGTGAGGGTGTGGGATAGGGTTAGGGTTAGGTTTAGGGTGAGCATGAGGGATATGGTTAGGGTGAGGGGTAGGGTTAAGTTTAGGGTGAGGGTTAGGGTTAGTGTGAAGGTTAAGGTTAGGGTTAGGGTGAGGTTTAGGCTGAGGGTTAGGGTGCGGATTAGGGATAGGATGAGGGTGAGGGTTAGGGTGAGGTTTATGGTTAGCTTAGGGTTAGGTTTAGGGTGAGGGTTAGGGTGAGGGTAAGGATTAGGGTGAGGGTTAGGGTTAGGGTGAGGTTTAGGGTGAGGTTGTGGGTTTGGCGTTAGGGTTAGAGTGAGTTTCAGGTTTAGGGTGAGGGTTAGGGTGAGGGTGAGTGTTAGGGTTAGCATTAGGGTTAGGGTGAGGTTTAGTGTGAGTGTTTTTATTAGGTTAGGTTGAGGTTTTGGGTAAGTGTGAGGGTTAGGGTGAGGTTAAGGTAAGGGTAAGGGTCAGGTTTTTGGTGAGGGTGAGAGTTACGGAAAGGGTGAGGGTTAGGGTTAGGGTTAGGGTTAGGGTTAGGGATAGAAAAAGGGTTAGTGTGAGGGATAAGTTGAGGGTGAGGATTTGGGTTAGGGTTAGGTTTAGGTTGAGGGTTAGGTTTAGGCTGAGGGTTAGGTTTAGTGTGAGGGTTTGTGTTAGGGTTAGGCTTAGTGTTAGGGTGAAGGTTAGGGTTGGGTGAGTGTGAGGGTTAGGGTGAAGATAAGGGTTAGGGTTAGGACTAGGTTTAGGGTTATTGAGGATTTTGGTGATGTTTAGGGTTAGGGTTAGTGTAAGGGTTAGGGTGAGGGTAAGGGTTAGGGTTAGGACTAGGTTTAGGGTTATTGAGGATTTTGGTGATGTTTAGGGTTAGGGTAAGTGTAAGGGTTACGGTTAGGGTTAGTGTTGAGGATTAGGTTGAGGGTTAGCGTGATGGTTAGGGTTAGTGTGAGGGTCAGGGTTAGGCTGAGGGTGAGGGTGAGGGTGAGAGTTAGTGTTAGGGTTAGGGTTAGTTATGATGAGGGTGAGGGTTAGGGTAAGGATTAGGGTTAGGGATAGGTTTTGGGTAGGATTAGGGTTAGGATGAGGGTTAGGGTGAGGGGTAAGAGGTTTAGGGTGAGGGTTAGAGTTATTGTAAGCGTCAGTGTTATGGTTAGGGTTAGGGTGAGGGTGAGTATAAGGTTTAGGGTGAGGGTTAGGGTGAGGGTTAGGGTTTGGGATAGGGTTAGGGATAGGGTGACACTTAGCTTGAGGGTTAGGTTTAGGGTTAGGGTTAAGGTTTCGGGTGAGGGTTAGGGTTCAGGTTAGGGTTAGGGTTTCGTATTTCGGTTAGGGTTAAGTTTAGGGTGAGATTTAGGGTGAGGGTGAGGGTGAGGGTTATGTTTAGGTTTATGGTGTGGGTAAGTGATAGCGTGAGGGTTAGGGTGAGTGTTAGAGGTAGCAGTCGGTTTTGGTGAGGGTGAGGGTTAGGCTTAGGGTTAGAGTGAGTTTTAGGGTTAGGGTGAGGGTTAGGGTTAGGGTTAGCATGAGGGTGAGGGTGAGGGTGACGGTTAGGGTTAGAGTTTGGGTGAGGTTTAGGTTTAGTGTGAGTTTTAGGGTGAGGATGAGGTTAAGGTTTAGGGTGAGGGTTAAGGTAAGGGTGAGGGTTAGGGTTAGTGTTAGGGTGAGGGTTAGGGTTAGGGTTAAGGTTAGGGTTAGGGTGAGGGGTAGGGTTAGGATTAGGTTTAAGGTGAGGGCTAGTGTGCGGGTTAGGGTTAGGGTTAGGGAGAGGGTTAGGGTTAGGGTTAGTTTGAGGGTGGTGTGAGGGTGAAGTGTAAGATGAGGGTTAGGATTAGGGTGAGGGCTAGGGTGATGGTGAGGGTTAGCTTTAGGGTGAGGGTTAGGGTTAGGTTTAGGTTGAGGTTTCGGGTGAGGGGTTGGGTTAGGTTTAGGGTGAGGGTTAGGTTTAGTGTGAGGGTTAAAGTTAGGGATATTGTGAGGGTGAGGGTAAGGGTTATGGTGAGTGTTATGATCCGGTTGAGGGTTAAGATTAGGATAAGGGGTAGGGTTAGTGTAAGGCTGAGCATGAGGGTGAGGGTGCGGGTGAGGTTTAGAGTTAGGGTTACATTTAGGGTGAGGGATAGGGTGAGGGCGAGGCTTAGGGTGAAGGTTAGGGTGAGGGTGAGGGTGAGGGTCTTTGTTTGATAATGGTTAAGGTTAGGGTGAGGATTAGGTGAGGGTTAGGGTTAGGGTTAGCTTGAGGGTTAGGGTGTGGGTGAGTGTTAGTGTTAGGGTGAGAGTTCGGGTGATGGTGAGGGTTAGGGTAACATTGACAATCAGGGTTAAGTTTAGATGAGGGTTAGGTTTAGGGTTAGGATTAGAGTTAGGGTGAGGGTTCGCGTGAGGTGTACTGTTAAGGTTAGGGTGAGCATTAGAATTAATTTGAGGGTTAGGGATAGGGTGAGGATAAAGTTCGGGTGACGGTTAATGTTAGGGTGAGGGTTAGGGTTACTGTTAGGGTGAGGGTTAGAGTTAGCTTTAGTGTTAAGGTGAGGGTGAGGGTGAGGGTTAGTGTTAGGCTTAGGGTTAAGGTTAGGGTGATGGTGAGGATGAGGTTTAGAGTGAGTGTTAGGGTTAGGGTGAGGGTTAGGTTTAGGGTTAGGGTTAGGGTTATTGTTAGGGTCAGATTTAGGGTGAGGGTGAGGATGAGGGTGAGGGTGAGGGTGTGGGTTAGGGTTAGGGTTAGGTTTAGGGTGAGGGTGAGGGTTAGGGTTAGGGTTAATGTTAGGCTTAGGGTGATTGTTAGGGTTAGTGTGAGGCTTATTGTTAGGGTTAGGGTTACTGTTAGGCTGATTGTAATTTTAAGGTGAGGGTTAGGGTTAGGGTGAGGGTTAGGTTTAGGTTGAGGGTTAGGATTAGGTTTCTGGTTAAGGTGAGAGTGAGGGTGATGCTTAGGGTTAGGGTTAGGTTGAGGGATAGGGTGAGGGTTAATTTTAGGGTAAGGGTTAGGGTTAGGGTTAGAGTTAGCCTTAGTGTTAATTTGAGGGTGGGGTGAGGGTCAGGTTTAGGGTGTGGGTGAGGGTTAGGGTGATGGCTAGATTAGGATGATGATTAGGGTTAGGGTGAGGGTTAGGGTTAGGTTTAGGGTGAGGGATACGGTGAGGGTTAGGTTTAAGGTGACGGTTAGGTTTAGTGTGAGGGTTACAGTTAGGGTTAGGGTGAGGGTGAGGGTAAGGGTTTAGGGTGAGGGTTAGGGTTATGCTGAGGGTTATGTTTAGGATTAGCTTTAGAGTTAGGGTTAGGCTGAGGGTGAGGGTGAGAGTGAGTTTGAGGTTTAGGATTAGGGGTAGGGTTAGGGTGAGGGGTAGTGTGAGGGTGAGTGTTAGGTTAAAGATGAGGGCGAGGTTGAGGGTGAGGGTCTCGGTTAGGTAGAGGTTAGGGTTAGGGTGAGGATTAGGTGAGAGTTAGGGTGAGGGTGAGGGTTAGGGTTAGGGTTAGAGAGAGGGTTAGGTTAGTGGTTAAGGTTAGAATTAGGGTGAGGGTTAGGTTGAAGGGTAGGGTTAGGGTTAGGGTGAGCATAAAGATTAATGTGAGGGTTAGGTTTAGGGTGAGGATAAAGAAAGGGTGAGGGTTAGGGTTACTGTTAGGGTGAGGTTTAGGGTTAGGACTAGTGTTAAGGTGAGTGTAAGGGTGAGGGTTATGGTTAGGCTTAGGTTTAAGATGAGGGTGAGGTTGAGGGCGAGGGTTAGCGTGAGGTTTATGGTTAGGTTGAGGGTTAGGTTCAGGGTTAGGGTTAGGGTTATTTTTAGGGTTAAATTTAGGGTGAGGGTGAGGATAAGGTTGAGTGTGAGGGTTAGGATTAGGATTGGGGTTAGGGTGAGCCTGAGGGTGAGGGTGAGGGATAGGGTGAGGGTTAGGCTAAGGCTTACGGTGAGGCTTAGGTTTAGTGTGATGTTTAGGGTGAGGGTGATGTTTAGGGTGAGAGTGAGGGTGAGGTTTTGGTTGAGGGTTTGGGTTAGGTTCAGGGTAGGTTTAGGCTGAGGGTGAGTGTGAGAGTTAGGGTTAGGGTGAGTGTGAGTTTTAGGTTTAGAGTTAGGGTGAGGGTTAAGGTGAGGGTTAGGGTTAGGATTACGGTTCGGGTTAGGCTGAGGGTGAGGGTGAGGGTGAGGGTTAGGGTTACTGTGAGGCTTAGGCTTAGGGTGAGGGTGACCGTTAGGGATAGGTTGATGGTTAGGGTGAGGGTGAGTGTTAGGGTCTGGGTTAGGGTGAGTGTTATGGTGCGGGTGAGGTTAAGGGTTAGGTTTAGGGTTAGGATTAGGTTTAGGGTGAGGGTGAGTGTAAGGGTTAGGGTTAGCTTTATTGTTAGGCTTAGGTTTAAGCTGAGGGTGAGGGTGAGCATGAGGCTTAGCATTATGTTGAGTGTGAGCATTAGGGTTAGGGTTAGGGTGATTGTTAGGGTAAGTGTTACGGTGAGGGGTAGAGTTAGGGTTAGGATTAGGGTTAGGTTTAGGCTGAGGGTGAGGGTGAGGGTGAGGGTTATGATTAGGGTGAGTGTTAATCTTAGGGTTAGGGTGAGGGTTAGGGATAGGGTGATGGTTAGGGTGGGTGTGAGGGTGAGGCTTAGGGTGAGTGTGAGGGTGAGTGTTAGGGTGCGGGTAAGTTTTAGGTTTAGATTTAGGGTTAGGGTGAGGGTTAGGATGATGGTTACGATGAGGGGCAGGGTTAGGGTTATGGTGAGGTTCAGGGTTAGTTTGAGGGTTAACGTTACGGTTGGGTTTAGGGTGAAGGTTAAGGTGAGGGTTAGAGTTAGGTTTAGGGTTAGGCTGAGGGTTAGGGTGAGGGTAAGTTTTAGGGTGAGGGTTAGGGTGAGTGTGAGGCTTAGGTTTAGGGAGAGGTTTAGGGTTATGGAGAGGATTAGGGTTCGGTTTAGGGTGAAGGTGAGGGTGATGGTGTGGGTTAGGGTAAGGATTAGGTTTAGGGTTAGGGTTAGGGTTATTGTTAGGGTTAGGGTTAGGTTTACGGTTAAGGTGAGGTTGCGGGTGAGGTGAGGTTTAGCGTTATGGTTAGCGTTAGAGTGAGGGTTTTGGTGAAGGTAAGTGTTGGGGTGAGGGTTAGGGTTAGGGTAAGGTTGAGGGTGAGGTTGAGAGTTAGTGTTAGGGTTAGGGTTAATGTGAGGTTTAGGGTGAGGTTGAGGGTTAGTGTTAGGGTTAGGTTTAGGGTGCGATTAAGGGATAGGTTGAAGGTTAGGGTGAGTGTTAGGGTTATGTTAGGGTGAGGATTAGGGTTAGGGTGAGGTTTAGGGTTAGTGAGCTTTAGTGTTAGGGTTAGGATTAGTGTTAGGTTGAGGGTAATGTTTAGATTGAGGTTTAGGTTTAGGGTGAGGGTTAGGGTTAGGGTGATAGTTAGGGTAAGGGTGAGGATTAGGGTGAGGTTTAGGGTTAGGGTGATGTTTAGGGTGAGGGTTAGGGTGAGGTTGAGGGTGAGAGTTGGTTTGAGGGTATGGGTTAGAGTTAGGGTGAGGTTGAGGGTGAGGGTGAGAATTAGGCTTAGGGTTAGTGTGAGGGTGAGTGTGAGGGTTAGGGTTAGGGTTAGGCTTAGGCTTTGGGTTAGGCTGAGGGTGGGGGTGAGTGTGAGGGTTAGGGTTAGGGTGAGGGTTAGGGTTAGGGTTAGGGATAGGGTGATGTTTAGGGTGAGGGTTATTGTCAGAGTTAGTGTTAGGGTTTCGCTTAGTGTTAGGGTGAGTGTAAGGTTTAGGTTGAGGGTTAGCATTAGGGTGAGGGTTAGGGTTAGTGTGAGGGTTAGGGTTTTGGTAAGGGTGAGGTTGAGGGTGATGGTGAGGCTTAGGGTTAGGGTTTGTGTGAGGGTGAGTGTGAGTGTTAGGGTTAGGTTTAGGCTTAGGCTGTGGGTTAGGCTGAGTGTGATGGTGAGGGTGTGGGTGAGGATTAGAGTTAGGGTGAGTGTTAGGGTTAAGTTTAGCGTGAGAGTTTGGGTTAGGCTTAAGTTTAGGATGAGGGTTAGGTTGAGCGGTACGGTTACGGTTAGTGTGAGCGTTAGGGTTAGCGTTAGGGTTAGGGATAGGTTTAGGGTTAGGGTTAGGGTTAGGATGAGGGTTAGGGAGAAGGTTAGGATGAGGGTTAGGGTGAGGGTTCGGGTTAGGGTTCGGGTTAGGGTTATGGTGAGGGTGGGGGTGAGGGTGAGAGTGAAGGTTAGGGTTAGAGTTAGGATGCGTGTGAGGATTAAGGTTAGGGTTAGGGTTAGGGTTAGGTTTAGGCTGAGGATGTGGCCGAGGGTGTGGGTGAGGATTAGGGTTAGGTTGAGTGTTAGGGTTAGTGTTAACGTAAGGGTTTGGGTTAGGGTTAAGTTTAGGATGAGAGTTAGTTTGAGGGCTACGGTTACAGTTAGATTGAGCATTAGGGTTAGCTTTAGGGTTAGGGATAGAGTTAGGGTTAGGGTGAGGTTTAGGATGAGGTTTAGGGTTAGGGTGAGGGTTAGGGTGAGGGTTAGGGTGAAGGTTATGGTTATGGTTAGGGTTAGGGTAAGGGATAGGGTCAGTGCGAGGGTTAGGGGTAGGGTTAGGTTTATGCTGAGAGTAAGTGTTAGCGTGAGGTTTAGTGTGAGAGGGTTAGAGTTACATAAGTGTTAGGGTAGGCTTAGGGTGAGCGTTAGGGTTAGGTTTAGGGTTAGGGTGAGGTGAGAGTGAGGGTGATTGTGAGGTTTATTGTTAGGGTGAGGGATAGGTTTTTGGTGAGGGTTAGGTTTAGGGTTAAGGTGAGCGTAAGGGTGACAGTGAGGCTTAGGGTGAGGGAGAGGGTGAGTGTGAGGGTTAGGATTAGGTTTAGGTTTAGGGTTAGGGTTAGTGTGAGGGTAAAGGTGAAGGTTAGTGTTAGGAGTAGGATTATGTTTAAAGTTAGGCTGAGGGTGAGCGTGAGGGTGATGGTTAGGGTTAGGGTTAGGTTGAGGGTTAGAGTTAGTGTGAGGGTTAGGGTGAGGGTAAGGTTAAAGGTTAGGGTGAGGGTTAGGGTTAGGGTTACGGTGAGGATTAGGGGTAGGGTTACGGTTAGGGTTAGGGTGAGGGTAAGGGTTAGGGTGAGGGTAAGGGTGAGTGTTAGGGTGAGGGTTAGGGTTTGGATTAGGTTTATGGTGAATGCTAGGTTGTCAGTGAGGGTTAGGGTTAGGGTGAAGGTGAGGGTTAGGTTTAGGGTTAAGTTGAGGGTTTGGGTGAGGTATAGGTTTAGAGTAAGGCTGAGTGTGAGGGTGAGGGTGAGCGTGACTGATAGGGTTAGGGTTAGGGTGAGGGTTAGGGTGAGGATGAGGGTAACTGTTAGAGTGAGGCTGAGGGTTCGGGAGAGTATGAGGGTTAGGGTTTGGGTGAGGGTTAAGGTTGGGTAAGTGTTAGGATGATGGTGAGGTTGAGGGTTAGGGTTGGGTTTAGGGTCAGAGTGAGGGTTAGGGTGAGGGGTAGTGTTAGGTTTAGGGTGAGGGTTAGGGTTAAGGTGAAGTTTACTGTTACTGTGAGGTTTCATGTTAGGTTTAGGCTTAGTGTTAGGGTAAGAGTAAGGGTTAGGTTGAGGGTTAGGTTTATGGTGAGGTTTAGAGGTAGTATGTGGGTTAGGGCTAGGGTCAGGGCAATGGTGAGGGTTAGGGTTAGGGTGATGTTTAGGGTGAGAGTGAGTATTAGGGTGAGGGTGAAGGTAAGGGTTCAGTTGTGGGTTTGGGTTAGGCTTAGGGTGAGGTTGAGGGTGAAGGTGAGACTTAGGGTTAGGTTTAGGGTGACGGTGAATGTGAGGTTTAGGGATAGGGTTAGGCTTAGGTTTAGGGTTAGGCTGAGGGTGACTGTGAGCCTGAGGTTTAGGGTTATGGTGAGCATTAGGGGTGGGGTTAGGGTGAGGGTAAGTGTTCGGGTGAGTGTTAGGGTTTGGGTGAGTGTTAGCGTTAGGTTTAGGGTTAGGGTTAGGTTGGAGGTTAGGGTTAGGGTGAGGGTTAGCGTTAGGATAAGGGTTAGGTTGAGCGTGAGGGTGAGGGTTAGGATTAGGTTTAAGGTGAGCCTGAGGGTGAGAGTGAGGGTGAGGGTTAGGGTTAGGGTGAGGGTTAAGCTAAGGGTTAGGTTGAGGGTTAGGTTTAGGGTGATGTTTAGGTTGAGGGTTTGGGTTAGGGTAAGGTTGAGTGTGAGGGTGAGTGAGAGGTTTAGGATTAGTGTCAGGTTTAGGTTTAGGGTGAGGGTTAGTGTGAGGGTTAGGTTTTGGGTTATTGTTAGGCTTAGGTTTAAGCTGAGGGTGAGGGTGAGTGTGAGGGTTAGGGTTATGTTGTGTGTGAGCATTAGGGTTAGGTTTAGGGTGAGGGTGAGGTTGAGGGTTAGGGTGAGGGTTAGGGTTTGGGTTAGGGTGAGGGTTAGATGAGGGTGAGGGTTAGGGTTAGGGTGAGGGTTAGGGTTAGGGTGAGGGTGAGGATTAGCGTTATGGTGAGGGTTAGGTTTCTGGTGCGGATTAGGGTGAGGGTTAGGGTGAGGGTGATGTTTAGGGTAAGCGTGAGGTTGGTTTGAGGGTTTGCATTAGGTTTAGGGTGAGGTTGAGGGTGAGGGTGAGGCTTAGAGTTAGGGTTAGGGTGAGGGTGACTGTGAGGGTTAGGGTTAGGGTTAGGCTTTAGGCTGAGGGTTAGGCTGAGGGTGAGGGTGAGGGTGATGTTTAGAGTTAGGGTGAGGGTTAGGGTTAGGGTTAGGGAAAGGGTTAGGTATAGTGTGAGGGTTAGGTTTAGGGTGAGGTTTAGGGTTACTGTGAGGGTTCATGTTAGGTTTAGACTTAGTGTAAGGGTGAGGGTAAGGGTTAGGTTGAAGGTCAGGTTTCGGGTGAAGTTTAGGGTTAGTATGAGGTTTAGGGCTAAGGTGAGGGTAAGGGTGAGGGTTAGGTTTAGGGTGATGTTTAGGGTGAGGGTGAGGCTTAGGGTGAGGGTGAGGGTGAGGGTTCAGTTGAGGGTTTGGGTTAGTGTTAGGGTGAGGTTGAGTGTGAGGTTTAGGGATAGGTTTAGGCTTAGTTTTCGGGTTAGGCTGAGGGTGACTGTGAGCTTGAGGGTTAGTATTATGGTGAGCATTAGGGTTGGGGTTAGGGTGAGGTCAGTGTTGGGGTGAGTGTTAGGGTTTGGGTGAGGGTTAGCGTTAGGTTTAGGGTGAGGGTGTGTTTGAGGGTTAGGGTTTGGGTTAGGGTGAAGGTTAGATGAGGGTGAGGGTTAGGGTTAGGGTGATGGTTAGGGTTAGGGTGACGGTGAGGGTTAGCATTAGGGTGAGGGTTAGGGTTATGGTGCAGATTATGTTGAGTTTTAGGGCTACCCTGATGTTTATGGTGAGGGTGAGGGTTGGTTTGAGGGTTTGCATTAGTTTTAGGTTGAGGTTGGGGGTGAGGGTGAGGCTTAGGGTTAGGGTTAGGGTGAGGGTGACTCTGAGGGTTAAGGTTAGGGTTAGGCTTAAGCTGTTGGTTAGGTTGAGGGTGAAGGTGAGGGTTAGTTTTAGGATTAGGGTTAATGATAGGGTGATATTTAGGGTGAGGATTAGTGTGAGAGTTAGTGTTAGGGTTAGGCTTAGTGTTAGAGTGAGTGTAAGGGTTAGGTTGAGGGTTAGGGTTAGGGATTGGGTGAGGGTTGTGATGACGGTAAGGGTGAGGGTAAGGTTTAGGGTGAGGGTTATGGTGAGTGTGAGGGTTAGGGTTAGGGTTAGGGTGAGGGTGAGGGTGAGGGTGAGGATTCCGTCGAGGGTTTGTGTTAGGGTTAGGGTGAGGTTGAGGGTGAGGGTGAGACTCAGGGTTAGGTTTAGGGTGATGGTGAGTGTGAGGATTAGGGATAGGGTTAGGCTTAGGTTTAGAGTTAGGCTGAAGGTGACTGTGAGCGTGAGGGTTAGGGTTAGGGTGAGGGTTAGGGTTAGGTTGAGGGTTAGCGTTAGGGTTAGG
>NW_027203201.1:0-97594 GCF_024711535.1 Dipodomys merriami | reverse complement strand
CCTAAACCATACCCTAACACTTACCCTCACCCTAAAACTAACACTAAACCTAACACTAACCCTCAAACTAACGCTAAAAAATCACCCTAAACCTAAACCTCACCCTAACCCTAAAGCTAACCCTCACCATCAACCTAGCCCTCAACCTAACCCTAACACTCATTCTCACCCTAAACCTCACACTAACCCTAACACTAATCCCCAACTAAACTTCACCCTCACCCTAACCCTAACCCTGACCCTCACCCTAACCATAACCCTCACCTCAATCTCACCCTCAGCCTAACACTAAGCCTAACCCAAATGCTAACCCTAACCCTCACACTCACCCTCACCCTAACCCTAATCCTAACACTAACCCTTACCCTAACCCTAAAACTCAACCTAACCCTCCCCCTAATCCTAACCCTAACACTAACTCTATCCCTAACCCTCACGCTAACCCTCCCCCTAACCCTAACTCTAACCCTAAACCTCACACTCACCCTAACCCAAATCCTAACCCTGACCCTAAACCTCACCATAACTCTAACCCTAACCCTCACCCTTACCCTCACCCTCACCCTCACCCTCACCGTAACTCTAACTATAAACCTAACAATAACACTAATCCTAACCCTAAACCAAAACCTAACAATAATCCTATCCCTAACCCTCACCCTCAGCCTCACCCTCGCTGCAAAGGTAGCCAGAACAATAACACTCACAATAATCCTAACCCAAACCCTAATCCTAACCCTCACCCTCACCCTAACCCTCATCCTAACCCTAACCCTCACCCTAACCCTAAGCCTCACCCTTACCATAACCATAACCCTCACCATAACCCTAACCCTCTCACCCTAACACTAACTGTAACCCTAAATCTCACCCTCACCCTCACCCTAACCCTCACCCTCACCCTGACCCTCAGCTTAACCCAAAGTCATAGCCTAACGCTAACCTTAACCCTCACCCTCACACTAGCCCTCACCATAACCGTAACTGTAACAGTAACCCTAACCCTAACACTCACACTAACCCTAACCCTAACCCTACCTCCAACCCTAAACCTCACCCTGACCCTAACCCTAACCCTAACCATAACTCTAAATCTCATCCTAACCCTAACCCTAACCCTCAACATCACCCTCAACCTCACCTTTACCTTAACCTTAACCCTAACCCTAACCCTAAAAATAACCCTAACCCTAAAAATAACCCTAAACCTCACCCTCACCCTAACTCTAACCCTAACCCAAACCCTCACCCTAACCCTAACTCTGACAATAAAATTAACGCTAAACGTCACACTAACCCTAACCCTAACCCTAAACCTCATGCTAGCACATACCGTAACCCTAATCCTAACATTAACCCTAACTCTAATGCTCACACTCACCCTCTCCTTAACCTTAATCCTAATCCTAACCCTAACCCTTTCCCTAACCCTAACTCTAACCCTAACCCGAACCCTAAACCTAACCCTAATCCTCAACCCCACCCTCACCCTCAGCCTAACCCTAAGCCTGTCCCTAACACTAACCCTAACGCTAACCCTAAACCTCACCCTTACCCTAACCCTATCTCTAAACCTAACCCTAAACCTCACCCTGACCCTAATCCTAACCCTCACCCCCATCCTCAGCCTCAATGTAACTCCAACCCTAACCCTAACAATAACACTAACCCTAACCCTAACGATCACCCTAACCCTAACCCTCACCCCCACCCTCAACCTCAGCCTAAACCTCAGCCTAAGGCTAACCCTAACACTAACCCTCACCCTCATTCTCACCCTAACCCTAATCCTAACCCTAACCCTATCCCTAAACCTCAACCTAACCCTCAGCCTTACCCTAATGCTAACACTAAACCTAACCTTCACCCTCACCCTAACCATCCCCCTAACCCGAACTGTAACCCTAAACCTCAACAGCACCCTAACTCTAACCCTAACCCTAACCCTAAACCTCACCGTAAAACTCACCCTAATACTCATCCTCACCCTCACTCTCACCATGCCCGTAACTATAACCCTAACCCTAACAATAATAGTAACCCTAACCCTAACCCTAACAATAACCATAAACTTCACCCTGTGCCTCACCCTCACCGCAAATGTAACACTAACCATAACACTAACAATAACCCTAAACATAACCCTAAGCCTAAGCCTAAGCCTAAGCCTAACCCAAACCCTAACCCTCACCCTAACCCTAACCCTAACCCTAACCCTAACCCTAACACTAAACCTAAACCTAACCCTAACCCTAAACCTCATCCTAGCACTCATCCTAAACCTAACCCTAACACTAACCCTCACTCTCGGCCTAAGCCTAAGCCTAAGCTTAAGCCTAACCCGAACTCTAAACCTCAACCTAACCCTCACCTTAACCCTAACCCTAACACTAACTCTAACTCTAACCCTAAACCTCACCATCACCCTACACCTAACTCTAACCCTAACCTTAAAACTAAACCTCACCCTAATCCTAAACCTAACCCTCACCCTCAACCTCTCCGTAACCCTAACCCTAACAATTAGAATAACCCTAACACTAAACCTAACCCTCACCCTAAACATAACCCTCCACATAACCCTAACCCTCAATCTAACCTTCACCCTCACCCTAACCCTAACCCTAACCCTCACCCTCACCCTAACCCTAAACGTAACCCTAACCCTCACCGTAACACTCACCCTAACCCTAACCCTAATCCTAACCCTAACCCTAATTCTAAACCTAAACCTAACCCTAACCCTAACCATCACCCTAAATCTATCCCTCATCCCCACCCTCACCCTGAGCCTAAACCTAAGCCTAAACCTAACCCTAACCCTAATCCCCACACTTACCCTCACCCTAACCGGAACACTAACACTAACCCTAACTCTAACCCTAAACCTCACCCTCACCCTAACACTAACTCTAACCCTAACCTGAAACCTATAACTCATCCTAACCCTAACCCTCACCCTCACCCTCAACATAACCCTAACCCTAACCCTAACAATAACCCTAACCCTAACACTAACCCTCATCCTAACCATAGCCTTCACCCTAACCCTAACCCTCACTCTAATACTTACCCTCACCCTAACACTAACCCTAACCATTACACTAAACCTTACACTAACCCTAACCATCACCCTAACCCTAAACCTCACCCTAACCCTAACTCTCACCCTCAACCTATCCCTCAACCTAACCCTAACCCTGATCCTCACCCTTAACCTCACACTAACCATAACACTAATCCTGAATCTAACCCTCAACCTCACCCTAACCCTAACTCTCACCTTACCATAACCCTCACCCTCAGCCTAACCCTCACCTTTACCCTCAGCCTCAGGCTAACCCTAAGCCTAAACCTAACCCTAACCATAACCCTCACCCTCACCCTAGCCCTCACGCTAACCCTAATCCTAACCCTAACACTCATCCTAACCCTTAACATACCATAACCCTAACCATCATTCTAAACCTAATCCTCATCCCCACCCATACCCTCAGCCTAAACGTGAGCCTAAGCCAAACCCTAACCCTAACCCTCACACTCACCCTACCGTCAACCTAATCCTAAACCTAATCCTAACCCTAACATTAAACCTCAACCTACCCCTCACCCTAACCCTAACACTAACCCTAACCCTAAAACTCATCCTAACCCTCCCCCTAAACCTAACTCTAACCCCAAACCTCACCCTCACCCTAAACATAATCCTAAAACTAAACCTCACCCTAACCCTGATCCTAACACTCACCCTCACCCTCACCCTTACTGTAACTCTAACCCTAACCTTAATTATAACACTAACCCTAAACCTAACCCAAACCCTGAACCTCACCGTAACTCTAACCCTAACACAAAACCTCACCGTAATCCTAATCCTAACCCTCAGCCTCACCTTAACCCTAACCCTAACCCTAACCCTAACCCTCACTCTCAACATAACCCTAACCCTAACCCTAAACATCACCCTAACGCTAACCATAACACTCACGCTAACTCTAGCCCTCCCCCTAACCCTAATTCTATACATCATGCTAACACTCACCCTAACTCTAAAACCCTGACACTAACACTCACCCTCAGACTCACGCTCCGCCTTAGCCTCCGCCTCAGCCTAAGACTAACCCTGACCCTCACACTCACCCTCACCCTAACCCTAACCATAACACTAACCCTAACCCTAACCTTCACACTAACCCTCCCCCTAACCCTAACTCTAACCCTAAACCTCACACTCACCCTAACCCTAATCCTAAACCTGACCCTAAATCTCACCCTAACCCTAACCCTAACCCTGACCCTTACCCTCACACTCACCCTCACCGTAACTCTAACCCTAACCCTAACAATAACACTAATCCTAACTCGAAACCTAAACCTAACCTTAATCCTATCCATATCCATCACCCTCAGCCTCACCATCACTGCAAAAGTCATCAGAACCATAACATTAACAATAATCCTAACCCTAACCCTAATCCTAACAATCAACCTCACCCTAACCCTAATCCTAACCCTAACCTTCACTCTAACCCTAATCCTAACCTCACCATAACCCTAACCCTCATCCTAACCCTCACCCTAACAATAAACCTAACCCTCACCCTCACCCTAGCCTTCACCCTAACCCTAATCCTAACCCTATCCCTCACTCTATCCCTAACCCTAAACCTCACCATAAACCTCACACTCACCCTAACCCTCATCCTCACTCTAACCCTCACCCTACCCCTAACCCTCACCCTCACCATAACCTTAAACCTCATCCTAACCCTCACCCTAACCCTAACTCTAAACCTAAACCTCACCCTAACCATAACCCTAACCCTCACCCTTACCCTAGCCCTCACCCTCACCCTAGCCCTCACCCTAAACCTAATCCTAACCCTAATCCTCATCCTAACACTCACCCTAACCCTAACCCTAACCCTTACCCTAACCCTAATCCTAACCCTAACCCTCAACCTAACCCTAACCCTCACCCTCACTGTAACCCGAACCCTAAACCTCATCCAAACCTAAACTAAACACAAACCCTAACTCTCACCCTAACGCTAACCCTAACCCAAACCCTAACCCTAAACCTCAACCTTAACCTCACCCTCAGCTTAACCATTAGACTAACCCTAACCCAAAGCCTAACCCAAACACTCACCCTCATACTAACCCTAATCCTAATCCTAACCCAAACCCTAACCCTCACCCTCTCCTAACCCTCACCCTAACCCTAACACTAACCCTCACCCTAACCATTACCCTAACCCTAAATCTAACCCTAAACCTCACCCTTACCCTAACCCTAACCTAACCCTAAACCGAAACCTCACACTAACCTTAACCCCTACCCTCACCCTCACCGTCAGCCTAACCCTAACCCTAAACCAAACCCTCACCATAACCCTAACCCTAACCATAACCCTAAACCTCACCCTAACCCTAACCTTAATCCTCACCCTCAGCCTCACTCTCACTCTAAACTTAACCCTAACCATAACTCTAACAATAACCCTAACCCTAACCCTAATCTAACCCTCACCTTCTCCCTCACACTCAACATAACCCTAACCTTAACCCTAACAATAAACCTAAACCTATCCCTAACCCTCATCCTAACCATAACCTTCACCCTAAACCTAACCCTCACCCTAACACTTACCCTCACCCTAACACTAACCCTAACCATAACACGAACCCTAACCATCACCCTAACCCTAAACCTCACCCTAACACTAACTCTCACCCTCAACCTAGCCCTCAACCTAACCCTAACCCTGATTCCCACCCTGAACCTCACACTAACCCTAACACTAATACTGAATATAACCCTCACCCTCACCCTAACCCTAACCCTCACCCTTACCGTAACCCTCACCCTCAGCCTAACCTTCACCTTTACCCTTACGGTCACCCTCACCCTAATCCTCACCATAACCTAAATCCTCATCCTAACCCTCACCGTAAAGGCAAACCCAAACATCACCCTAACCCTAACCCTCACATCACCCTCAGCCTCAGCCTAAACCTAAGCCTAAGCCTAACACTAACCCTAAACCTAAACCTCAACCTAACCCTCCCCTTAACCATAACTCTAACCCTAATCCTCACCCTCACCCTAACAATAGTCCTAACCATAAACCTCACCCTAACCCTGATCCTAACCCTCACGCTCACCCTCACCTTATTGTAACTCTAATCCTAACCTTAACTATAACACGAACCCTAAACCTAACCCAAACCCTGACCCTCACTGTAACTCTAACCCTAATCCTTACCCTCAGCCTCACCTTAACCTTTACCCTAACCCTAACCCTAAATCTCACCCTAACGCTAACCCTAACCCTCACCCTAACTCTAGCCCTCACCCTAAACCTAATGCTAACCCTAAACCTCATCCTAACACTCACCCTAAACCTAAAACCCTAACCCTAACCCTCACGCTCTGCCTAAGCCTCCGCCTAACCTAAGACTAACCCTGACCCTCACACTCACCCTCATCCTAACCCTAACAGTAACACTAACCCTAACCCTAACCCTCACACTAACCCTTACCCTTACGCTAACTCTAACCCTAAACCTCACCCTCACCCTAACCCTAACCCTCACCCACACCTTCCCCATCCGCCTAACATCAAGCCTAACCCTAACCCCAACCCTAACCCTAACACTAACCCTACCCCTTAACCTACCCCTCACCCAAACCCTAACCCTCACACTAACCCTAGCCCACACACAAACCATAAGCCTAAGCCTAACACTCAACCTAACCCTCACTGTAACCTTAACCCCAACACTCACCCTAACCGTAACCCTCACCCTCACCCTCACCCTAACTCTAAACCTAACCCTAACCCTAACCCTAAGCGTAACCCTAACCCTAACCCTCACACTCCCCCTCACCTTAACCCTAACCCTAATCCAAACTAACACTAACCCTCAACCCCTCACTAAAACTCACCCTATCCCTAATCCTAACCCTAACACTAACCCTTACCCTCACCCTACCCCTCACACTAACCCTAACACTAACCCTCCCCCTCAACCTAGCCCATGCCCAAACCCTAAGCCTAAGCCTAAACCTCAACCTAACCCTCATTCTAACCCTAACCACAACATTCACCCTACCTGTAACCCTCACCCTCACCCTCACCCTAATTCTAAACCTAAACCTAACCTTAACCCTAACCCTCACACTCACTCTCACATTAACCCTAACCCTAATCCTAACCCTAACACTAACCCTCACACCCACACTAAACCTCACCCTAACTCTAACCCTAACACTAACCCTAACCCTAACCTTAAACCTCAGCCTCACCCTAACCCTAACTCTAACCCTAAACCTCACCCTCACCCTAACCCTAACCCTAACGCTAATGCTAAACCTCTCCCTCAACCTAAACCTTACCGTAACAGTTACCCTCACCCTAACATGTACACTAACCTTAATACTAACCCTCACACTAACACTAACGCTAACAATCACCCTAAACCTAAACCTCACCCTAACCCAAACCCTAACCCTCAACTTCACCCTAGCCCTCACCCTAAACCTAACACGCATCCTCACCCTAAACCTCACACTAACCCTAACACTAATCCTCAATCTAACCCTCACCCTCACCCTAACCTTAACCAGAACCCTCACCCTTACAATAACCCTCACCTCAGCCTAACCCTCACCTTTACTCTGTCACCCTCATCCAAAGCTAACCCTCATCCTAACCCTCACACTAACCGTAACCCTAACCATCACCCTCACCCTAACCCTCACCCTCGACTTCAGCCTCAGCCTAACCCTAAGCCTAAGCCTGACCCTAACCCTCATCCTAACTCTCAACCTAACCATTAACGGAAACATCACTCTAAAACTAATCCTCATCTCCAACATCACCCTCAGCCCAACTCTATTCCTAACTCTAACCCTAACACTAAACCTAAACCTCAACCTAACCCTCACCCTAAACCTAATCCTAACCCTCACCCTCACTTTAATACTCAACATAACCCTCACCTCAAACCTAACCCACACCCTCAATGTAAACCAAAACTTAACCCTCCCCCTAACCCTCCCCCTAAACCTAAACCTCACCCTAACCCTAACACTAAACCTCACCCTCACCCTAGCCCTCACCCTAACCCTAATTGTAACCGTAAACCTCATTCTAACCCAAACCCTAACCCTAACCTTAAACCTCACCCTAATCCTAAACCTAATTGTAACCCTCAAACTAATGCTAACCCTGACACTCACTGTAATCCTAACCCTAAACCTCAAACTAACACCAACCCTCACACTCACCCTTGCCCTCAGCCTAAACCTAAGCGAAACCCTAATCATAACCCTAACCCTCATACTCAACCTCACCCTAACCCTAATCCTAACCCTGACACTAAAACTCACCCTAACGCTAACCCTAACCCTCATGCTTACCCTCACCCTCACCTTCACCGGAACTCTAACCCTAACCCTAACAATAACACTAATCCTAACTCAAAACCTAAACCTAACCCTAATCCTATCCCTAACCCTCACCCTCAGCCTCACCATCACTGCCAAGGTAACCAGAACCATAACACTACCAATAATCCTCACCATAACCCTAATCCTAACCCTCACCCTCAACCTAACCCTCATCCTCAACCTAACTCTCACCCTAACCCTAACCCTCTCCCTCACCATAACCCTAACCCTCATCCTAACCCTCACCCTAACCCTAACCTTAACCCTTAACCTCTCCCTAACAATAACCCTAATCCTCACCCTCAACCTAGCCATCACCCTAACCCTAATCCTAAACCTAATCCTCATCCTAACACTCCCCCTAATCCTTAACCGAAAACCTAATTCAAAACCATCACCCTAACCCTAAACTTAACCCGAACACTAACTGTCACCCAAATGCTAACCCTAACCTGAACCCTAAACCTAACCCTCACCCTCAACCTCAGCTTAATGCTAAGCCTAATCCTAACCCTAAGCCTAATCCAAGCACTCACCCTAACACTACCCCTAATCATAATCCTAACCCTAACCCTAACCCTCACCCTCATACTAACCCTCACCCTAACCCTAACCCTAACACTAACCCTTACCCTAACCCTCACCCTAACCCTAACACTAACACTCACCATAACCCTAAACCTCACCCTAACCCTAACCCTAACCCTCAAGCTCACCCTAACCCTAACCCTAACACGAACCCTCACACTCACCCTCAACTTAATCCTAATCCTAAGCCTAACCCTAATCCTCACCTTCACCCTATCCCTCACCCTAACCCTACCCCAAACACCAACACCAGCCCTAACCCTAACCCTAACTCTCACCCTAACCCTAAGCCTAACCCTACCCCTAACCATAACCCTCACACTCACCTTCAATCTAAACCTGATCCTAACCCAAACCCTCACCTTTACCCTTACTGTCACCCTCTCCCTAACCCTACCCCTAACACTATCACTAACCCTAACCCAATCCTCACCGTAACCATAAACCTAAACCTCACCCTAACCGTAACCTTAAACCTCACACTCACGCTCGGTCTAAGCCTAAGCCTAACCCTAAGCTTAAGCCTAACCCTAACCCTCACACTGACCCTCACCCTAACCCTAACACTATCACTAACGCTAACTCTAACTCTAAACTTAACCCTTACCCTAAACCTAACTCTAACCCTAACCCTAAACATAAACCACACCCTGACCCAAACCCTAACTCTCACCCTCACAGTAAATGTAACACTAACCCTGACCTAACAATAACCCAACACTAACCCTAACCCTCATTCTAACCATAACCCTCACCCTAAACCTAACCCTCAAACTAACACTTACCCTCACCCTAACACTAACCCTAACCCTAACACTAACACTCACACTAACCCTAACCATCACCCTAATATTAAACCTCACCCTAAGCCTAACCCTAACCCTCACCCTCAACCTACCCTCACCCTAACCCTAACCCTCATCCTCACTCTAAACCTCACACTAACCCTAAACTTAATAATCAATCTTAACCTCACCCTCACCCTAACCCTAACCCTCACCCTAACCCTAGACCTTACCTTAATCCTCACTCTCAGCCTAACCCTCAGCTTTACCATTACCATCACCCTCACCCAAATCCCTCACCCTAACCATAACCCTCATCCTAACCTTCACTCTGACCATAATCCTAAGCATCACCCTAACACTAACCCTGTCCCTCAACCTCACCATCAGCCTAACCCTAAAGCCTGAGCCTAACCGTAACACTAACCCTCACCCTCACCCTAGCCCTCACCCTAACCCTAATCTTAACCCTAAAATTAATCATAACCCTAAACCTAACACTAACACTAACCATCACCCAAAACCTAATCCTCATCCCCACTCTCACCCACAGCCTAACTCTAAGTCTAAGCCTAACCCTAACCCTCATACTCACCCTCACCATAACCCTAATCCTACACCTAACCCTAACCCTAACCCTAAACCTCAACCTAACCCTCACCCTAACCCTAACCCTGTCACAAAACCTAACCCTAACCCTCACTCTAACTATCTCCCTAACCCTAATTCTAAACCTAAACCTTACCCTCACCCTCAACCTAAACCTCAAACTCACCCTCACCCACACCATAACTCTAACCCTAATCCTAACAAAAACCCTAACCCTAACACTAAACCTAACCCTAACCTTCACCCTAACTCTCCCCCTAACCCTAATTGTAACAATAAACCTAACCCTCACCCTAACCCTAAACCTCACCCTCACCATAACTCTAAACCTAACCCTAACAATAACCCTAACCCTAATACTAACCTTAACCCTCACCCTCACCATAACCCTAAACCTAACCCAAGCCCTCACCCTAACCCTAACCCTAACCCTAACACTCAGCCTCACCCTCATTGAAATCTTAACATAAACATAACACTAACAATAACCCTAATCCTAACCCTAATCCTAACCATCACCCTCACCCTAAACCTAACCCTAACCTTCACCCTAACCCTAAACCTCAAAGTCACCGTAACCCTAATCCTAACACTCACCCTAGCCCTAAACCTAATCCTAATCCTAAACGTTACCATAATGCTAACCCTAACCATCACACACACCCTTGCCCTCATCCTAACCCTAATCCTAACCCTAAACCTCATCCTATCCCTCACCCTAATCCTAACCCTAAACCTCACCCTAATCCTAACTCTCACCCTCACCCTCAGCCTAACCCTAAGCCTAACCCTAACCCTAACCCTCACACTTAAACTCATCCTAACCCTAATCCTAATCCTAACACTAACACTAACCCTAACACTAGCCCTCCCCCTAACCCTCAACCAAACCTAACTCTAAACCTAAACCTCACCCTCAACCTAACCCTAACCCTCACCTTCATCCTCACCCTCAGCCTAACCCTAAGCCTAACCCTAACCCTCACCCTACCCCTCACCCTAACCCACCCACTAACCCTAACTCTAAACCTAATCCTCACCCTCAACCTAACCCTAACCCTAAACCTCACCCTAAATCTCACCGTAAGCCTAACCCACACCCTCACCCTCACCCTCACCATAACTCTAACCCCAACCCTAACAATAACACTAACCATAACCCTAACCCTAACCATAAATCTCACCCTCAACCTCACCCTCACTGCAAACTTAAACCTAAACATAACACTAATATTAACCCTTAACCTAACCCTAACCGTAACACTAACTCTAACACTAACCCTAATCCTCACCCCACCCTCACCCTCAGCCTAACCCTAAGTCTAACCCTAAGCCTAACACTACCTTTAACCGTAAACCTCACCCTCACCCTAACCCTATCTCAAACCTAACCCTAAACCTCAGCCTAACCCTAACCCTAACCCTACCCGCACACTCACCCTCATGGTAATTCTAACACTAACCCTAACAATAACACTAACCCTAACCATAACCATCACCCTAACCCTAATCCTCACCCACAGCCTCACCCTCAGCCTAGCTTTAAGCCTAAGCCTAACCCTAACCCTCACCCTCACCCTAACCGTAATTGTAACAATAACCCTATCCCTAAACCTCAACCTAACTCTCACCCTCACCCTAATGCTAACACTAAATCTAACCCTAACCCTCACACTCACCCTCACCCTCACCCGATTTATAACCCTAAACCTCACAAGCACCCTAACCATAACCCTAACCCTAACCCCAAACCTCACCCTAAAACTAACCCAAACCCTCACCCTCACTCTCACCATGACCATAACTCTAACCCTAACCCTAACAATAATACTAACCCTAACCCTAACCCTAACCCTAACACTAACCATAAACCTCACCCTGAGCCTCACCCTCACCGCAAACTTAACACTAACCATAACACTAACAATAACCCTAACCCTAACCCTAAACCTAAACCTCACCCTAACCCCAAACCTTACCCTTAACCTCACCCTCACCGTAACCTTAACCCTAACCCTAACCTTAACAATAATCCTAAACCTAACACTAACCCTAACCATAACCATAACCCTCATCATAAAACTAACAATAGTCTTAACACTAACTCTCACCATAACCTTAACCCTCATCCTCACCCTAAACCTCACTCTAACCTTAACACTACTCCTCAATCTAATCCTCACCCTCACCCTAACCCTAACCCTAATCCTCTCCTTAAACCTCAACTTGACCCTTAATGTCACCCTCACCCTAACCCTAATCCTCATCCTAACCCTCACCCTAACCATGACCCTATCCATCATGCTAACCCTAACCCTCAACCTCACCCTCAGCCTCAGCCTAACCCTAAGCCTATGCCTAAATCTACCTTAATCCTCACCCTCACCCTAGCCCTCACCCTTACCCTAATCCTAACCCTGACTCTCATCCTAACCCTAACCCTAACCCTAAAAATAACCCTAAACCTAACCCTAGCCCTCATTCTAAACATAAACCTCACCCTAACACTAACTCTCACCCTAACACTTACCCTCACCCTAACACTAACCCTAACCCTAACACTAACCCTAACAATCACCCTAACATTAACACTCACCCTAACCCTAAACCTAACCCTCATCCTCACCCTAGACCTCAACCTAATCCTAACCCTCATCCTCACTCTAAACCTCACACTAACCCCAAAAACGAATCCTCAATCTAAACCACACCCTAACCCTAACCCTAAACCTCACCCTAACCCTAACCCTCACCCTTACTGTAATCCTCATTCTCAGCCTAACCCTCACCTTTACCCTTACTGTCACCCTCACCCTAACCCTCACACTAACCCTAACCCTCATCCTAACCCTCACCCTGATCATAACCCTAAGCATCACCCTAATCCTAACACTCACCCACAACCTAACCCTAAAACTCACTCTCACACTAACGCTCACATTAACACTAACTCTAACCCTAAACCTCACCCTCACCTTAACCCTAAACCTCAACCTCAAACTCACCCTCAGCCTAACCCTAAACCTAACCCTAACCCTCACACTCACCCTCACAGTAACCCTAAACCTAATCCTAAACATAACCCTAAACCTCACCCTAACCTTAACACTAACCATAACATTAACCTTAACACTAATCCTAACCCTAACCCTCACCCTAATACTAACTCTAAAATTGAACCTCACCCTCAACCTAACCCTAACCCTAAAACTCACCCTAAACCTAACCCTAAACCTCACCCTTACCCTAGCGCTCAGCCTAACCCTAATCCTAACCCTAACACTCACCCTAAACCTCACCCTAACCATCACCCTAACCCACACCCTAAACCTAATTCTAACATTCATCCTAAACCTAAACCTCACCCTCAACCTCACCCTCAGCCAAACCCTAAGCCTAACCCTTAACCTAAACCTAAACCACACACTCACCCTCACCCTTACCCTAATCCTAACCCTAACCCTAACTCTAACCCTAACCCTCACCCTAACCCTAACCTAACACTAACCCTAACCCTAACCGTCAACCTAACCCTCACCCTAAGCCTATCAAACCCTAAACCTCACCCTACCCCTAACCCTAACTCTAACTCTAATCCTAACCCTAAACCTCACATTAACCCTAACCCTAACCCTCACCCTCACCCTCACCCTCAACGTAAAGCTAAACCTAAAATTAAAAATAACCCTAACACGAACCCTAACCCTCAACCTAACTGTAACCCTCACCGTAACCCTAACCATCACCCTAACACTAACCGTAACCCTAACTCTAACCCTCACTGTAACCCTAACACTCACACTCACCCTCACCCTAAACCTCACCCTAACCCTAACCCTAACCCTAACCATCAACCTCACCCTAGCCCTCACCCTAACCCTAATTCTAACTCTTACCCTCACCTAATCCTCAACCCTTATCCTCACCTTAAATCTCACACTAACCCTAACCCTAATCCTCAATCTAACCCTCCCCCTCACCCTAACCCCTAACCTTCACACTTACCCTAACCCTCACCCTAACCCTCACACTTATCTTAACCCTCACCTACAGCCTAACCCTCAACTTTACCCTTACCTTCACCCTCACCTTAACACTCAATCTATCCCTAAACTTCATCCTAACCTTCAAGCTAACCATAACACTAACCATCACCCTAACCCTAACCCTCACCCTCAGTCTCACCCTCACCCTAACCCTAATCCTAACCATAACCCTAATCCTAACCCTAACCCTCACCCTCAGCCTCATGCTCACTCCAAAAGTAACCTTAACCATAACACTAACAATAAACCTAACCCTAACCCCAATCCTAACCCTCAACTTCACCCTAACCCTAATCCTAACCCTAACCCTCACCCTAACCCTAACGCTCTCCCTCACTGTAACCCTAACCCTCATCCTAACCCTCACACTAACCCTAATCCTCACCCTCAGTGTAACACTAACCCTTACCCCCAACATCACCCTCAGCCTAAGCCTAAGCCTAACCCTAACCCGAACCCTAACCCTCACACACAACCTCACCCTAACCCTAATCCTAACCCTAACCCTATCCCTAAAAATCAACCTAACCCTAACCCTCAACCTAACCTTCCCAATAGCCCAAACTCTAAACCTAATCCTCACTCTCAACCTAACCCTAACCCTAAACCTTACAATAAATCTCACCGTAACCCTAACCCTCATCATCACCCTCACCCACACCAAACTCTAACCCTAACCCTAACAATAACACTAACCATAACCCTAACCCTAACCATAAACTTCAACCTCAGCCTCACTCTCACTGCAAACTTAAACCTAATCATAACATTAACATTAACCCTTACCCTAACCCTAACAATCACCCTAAACCAAATCCTCAACCCCAGCCTCACCCTCAGCTTAACCCTAAGCCTAAGCCTAACCATAACCCTCACCATCACTCTCACCCTAACCTTAATCCTAACCCTAACCCTATCCCTAAACCACAACCTAACCCTCACACTCACCCTAATACTAACACTAAACCTAACCCTAAACCTCACCCTAACCCTCCCCCTCCCCCTAACTCTAACCCTAAACCTCACCAGTACCCTAAACCTATCCTAACCCTAACCCTAAACCTCACCCTAAACCTCACCCTCACTCTCACCATGACCTTAACTCTAACCCAAACCCTAATTAAAATACTAACCCTAAACCAAACAGTAACACTAAACATAACCCTCACCCTGAGCCTCACCCTCGCCGCAAACTTAACACTAACCATAACATTAACAATAACCCTAACCCTAACACTAAGACAAACCCTAACCCTTACCCTAACCCTAAACCTCACCCTAACCCTAACCCTAACCCTAATCCTAACCCTAAAACTAACCCTAACCCTAAACCTAACACTAAACCTCATCCTAAACCTCACCGTAAACATAACTCTAACCCTCACCCTAAAGCTAACCCTAACCGTCACTCTAACCCACACCCTAATCCTCACACTAACCCTAACCCTAACACTAACCCTAACTCTAACCTTAAACCTCTCCATCACCCTAAACCTAACTCTAACCCTAACCCTAAACCTAAACCTCACCCTAACCCTAACCTAACCCTCACCCTTACCCTCAGCTTAACCGTTACCCAAACCCTAAAATAACCCTAACCCAAACCCTAACCCTAACCTGACCCTCACCGTAACCCTAACCCTAACCCATGCCCTCACCCTAAACCTAACCTTAAACCTAACCCGAAATGTCACCATAAACCTAACCCTAAACCTTACCCTGAGATTCACCCTCACCTTAAATTTAACCTTAATCATAACACTAACAATAACCCTAACCCTAAAACTAATCCTAACCCTCACACTCACCCTAACACTAACCCCAACCCTAACCCTCACACTAACCCTAAACCTAACCCTAATCCTAAACCTCGCCATAATTCTAACCCTAACCCTCACCCTCACACTTGCCCTCATGCTAACCCTAATCCTAACACTAAACCTAACCCTAACGCTAACCCTTACAGTCACCCTAACGCTCACCCTAACCCTAACTCTAAAACTAAACCTCACCCTCACCCTAACCCTAACTCTAACCCTAACCCTAAACTTAAGCCTCACCCTAATCCTAACCCTTACCCTCACCCTCACCTTCACCGTAACCTTAACGCTAACCCTAACCCTAACAATAACCCTAAACCTAAAACTAACCCTAACCCTAACCATAACCCTCACCCTAACTCTTCCCCTAACCTTAACTCTAACCCGAAACCTCACCATCACCCTAATCCTAAACCTCACCCTCACCCTCACGCTCACCATATCTCTAACCCAAACCCTAAAAATAAACCTAACCCTAACACTAACCCTAACCCTCATTCTCACTGTAACCCTAAACCTAACCCAAGCCCTCACCCTAACCCTAACCCTTACAGTCACCCTAACGCTCACCCTAACCCTAACTCTAACCCTAAACCTCAACCTCACCGTAACCCTAACCCCAACACTCACCCTAACCCTAAACCTAACCGTAATCCTAAACCTTGCCATAATGCCAACCAAAACCCTCAACCTCACCCTTGCCCTCATCCTAACCCTAATCCTAACCCTAAACCTCATCCTAACCCTCACCCTAACCCTAAACCTCATCATAACCCTTACCCTAACCATAACCCTAACCATCATGCTAACCCTAATCCTCAACCTCACCCTCAGTCTCAGCCTAACCCTAAACCTAACCCTAAACCTAACCCTAAAAATAACACTAAACCTAACCCTAACCCTCATTCTAACCATAAACTTCACCCTAACCCTAACCCCCACGGTAACCCTAACCCTCACCCTTACTGTAATTCTCACACTCAGCCTAACCCTCACCTTTAACCTTACAGTCACCCTCACCCTAACCCTCACACTAACCCTAACGCTCCTTCTAAACCTCACCCTGACCGTTACCCTAAGCATCACCCTAACCCTAAACCTCACCCAAAACTTAACCCTAACACTAACCCTCACACTAACACTAACTCTAACCCTAAACCTCTCCCAAACCCTAACCCACACCCTCACCCTAACCCTCAACCTAACACTAAGCCTAACCATAACCCTAACTGTCACACTCACCCTCACCCTCACCCTAAACCTAATCCTAACCATAACCCTAACCCTCAACCTAACACTAACACTAAACCTAACCCTAACCCAAACACTAACCCTAACCCTAACCCTCACCCTAACCCTAACTCTAAAATTAAACCTCACCCTTACCCTAACCCTAACCCTACACCTCACCCTAACCCTAACCCAAAACCTCACCTTCACTCCAGCAATCACCCTAACCCTCATCCTATCCCTAACCCTCATCCTAACCCTCACCCTAACCCTAATCCTAACACTCACCCTAAACCTAACCCTCACCCTCAACCTCATCAGCAGCCTAAACCTAAGCCTAACCCTAAACCGAACTCTAACCCACACACTCACCCTCACCCTAACCCTAAACCTAACACTAACCATAACTCTAACCCTAAGCCTCACACTAACCCCCACTCTAACCGTAACATAACACTAACCCTAACCCTAACCCTCACACTAACCCTCACCCTAAGCCTAACTGTAACCCTAAACCTCACCCTAAACCTAACCCTAACTCTAACACTAATCCTAACCCTAAAGCTCACCCTAAACCTAACCCTAACCCACACCCTGACCCTCACCCTATATGTAACCCTAAACCTAAAATTAAAAATAACCTTAACACTAAACCTAAACCTCACCCTAACTGTAACCCTCACCCTAACCCTAACCCTCACCCTAACACTTACCCTCACCCTAACACTAACCCTAATCCTAACACTAACCCTCACACTAACCCTAACACCCACCCTAACCCTAAACCTCACCCTAACCCTAACCCTTACCCTAACCCTCACCCTCACCCTAGCCCACAACTTAACCCTAATTCTAACCCTTATCCTCACCTAACACTAACCCTCATCCTCATCCTAAACCTCACATTAAACCTAACCCTCATCCTCACCCTAACCCTTAACCCTCACACTTTCCCTAACCCTCACCCTAACTCTAACCCTCACCCTTATCTTAACCCTCACCCACACCTTAACCCTCAACTTTCCCCTTACCATCACCCTCACCCTAAGACTCACCCTATCCCTAAACCTCATTCTAACCTTCAAGCTAACCATCAACCTAACCGTAACCCTCACCCTCAATCTCACCCTCAGCCTAAACCTCAGCCTAAGCCTAACCCTAACACTAACCCTCACACTCAACCTAGCCCTCACCCTAATCATAACCCTAAACCTCATCCTAACCGTCACTTTAATTCTAAACCTAACTATCACCAAACACTAATCCGCACCCCCACCCTCACCCTCAGCCTAAGCATAAGCGTAACCCTAACCCTCACACTCACCCTCACCCAAACCTAATCCTAAACCTAACCCTAACCCTAACCCTCAAACTAACCCTCACCCTAACCCTAACCCTAACACTAACCCTAACCCTAACCCTGACCCTAACCCCAACCCTGACTCTAAACCTAATCATAACCCTAACACTAACCCTCACACTAACCCTAACCCTCACCCTAAACCTAAACCTCACCCTAACCCTAACCCTAACCCTCAACCTCACCCTAACCCTAATCCTAACCCTAACACTCACCCTCACTTCAAAGGTAACCTTAACCATAACACTAACAATAACCCTAACCCTAACCCTAACCCTAACCCTCACCCTCACCCTAACCCTAATCCTAACCCTAACCCTCACCCTAACCCTAAACCTTACCCTCACCATAACACTAACCCTCATCCTAACACTCACCCTAACCATAATCCTCACCCTCAACATGACACTAACCCTAACCCCCACCCTCACCCTCAGCCTAACCCTAAGCCTAAGCCTAACCCTAACCCTAACCCTCACACTCACAGTCACAGTAATCCTAATCCTAACCCTAACCCTAACCATAAACCTCACCCTCAGCCTCACTCTCACTGCAAACTTAACCCTAACCATAACACTAACAATAACCCAAACCCTAACCCTAACCCTAACCCTAACTCTAACCCTAAACCTAACCCTAACCCTCATCTTCACCCCCACAATCAGCCTCAGCCTAACCCTAAGCCTAACCCTAACACTAACCCTAACTCTAATCCTAAACCTCACCCTCACCGTAACTCTATCTCTAAACCTACCCCTAAACCTCACCTTAACCCTAACCCTAAACCTCACCCGCACCCTCACCCTCACCGTAACTCTAAACCTAACCCTAACAATAACACTAACCCTAAGAATAACCATCACCCTAACCCTAATCATCACTCCCATCCTCACCCTTAGCCTAAGCCTAAGCCTAAGCCTAAGCCTAACCCTAACCCTCACCCTCACACTGACCCTAACCCTAACCCTAACCCTAACCCTATCCCTGAACCTTAACCTAACCCTCACCCTCACCCTAATGCTAACACTAAACCTAAACCTAACCCTCACCCTAACCCTCCCCTTAACCCTAACTCTAAACCTAAACCTCACCAGCACCCTAACCCTAACCTTAAACCTAAACCTCACCCTAAAACTCACCCTAACCCTCACCCTCACCCTCACTCTCACCGTGACCGTAACTCTAACCCTAACCCTAACAATAACACTAACCTTAAACCTAACCCTAACCATAACCCTCAAATGAGCCTCACCCTCACTGCAAAATTAACACTAACCATAGCACTAACAATAACCCTAACCTTAACCCTAAGCCTAACCCTGAACCTAACCCTCACCTTAACCTTAACCATAAACCTAACACTAACCCTAACCCTAACCCTGAAAGTAACACTAACCCTAACCAAAACCAAAAACCTCATCCAAACCCTCACCCTAAACCTAAGGCTAACCCTCACTCTAACCCTAACCCTCACCTTGACAATCCGCATAAGCCTAACCCGAACTCTAACCCTCACCCTAACCCTCACCCTAAACAAAACCCTAACACTAACCCTAACTCTAACCCTAAACCTCACGATCAACCTAACCCTAACACTAACCCTAACCCTATACCTAAATTTCAACCTAAACCTAACCCTAACCCTCAGATTAACCCTTACCCTAACCCTAACCTAACACTAACCCTAACCCTAACCCTCACACTAACCCTCACTCTAAGCCTAACCCTAATCCTAACCCTAACCCTAACCCTCACCCTCACCCTCAACATAACCCTAAACATAAAATTGAAAATATCCCTAGCAGGAACCCTAACCCTCAACCTATCTGTAACACTAATCCTAAACCTAAACCTCACCCTAACCCTCCCATTAACCCTAACTCTAAACCTAAACCTCACCAGCACCCTAACCCTAACCTTAAAACTAAACCTCACCCTAAACCTCACCCTAACCCTTACCCTCACCCTCACTCTCACCGTGACCGTAACTCTAACCCTAACCCTAACAATAACATTAAACTTAACCCTAAGCCTAACCCTAACACTAACCATAACCCTCAACCTGAGCTTCACCCTCACTGCAAAATTAACACTAACCATAACACTAACAATAAACCTAAACTTAACCCTAAGCCTAACCCTAACCCTAAACCTCACCTTAACCCTAACCATAAACCTAAACCTAACACTAACCCTAACCCTAAAAGTAACATTAACCCTAACCATAACCAAAAACCTCATCCAAAACCTCTCCCTAAACCTAACGCTAACCCTCACCCTAATCCTAACCCTCACCCTCACAATCCGCCTAAGCCTAACCCGAACTCTAACCCTCACACTAAGCATCACCCTAAACATAACCCTAACACTAACCCTAACTCTAACCCTAAACCTCACAATCAACCTAACCCTAACTCTAACCCTAACCCTATACCTAATCCTCAACCTAAACCTAACCCTAACCCTCACACTATCCCTCACCCTAACCCTAACCTAACACTAACCCTAACCCTATCCCTCACACTAACCCTCACACTAAGCCTAACTCTAACCCTAAACCGCACCCTAACCCTAACCCTAACTCTAACCTAATCCTAACCTTAAACCTCACCCTAAACCTAACCCTAAACTTCACCCTCACCCTCAACCTCAACGTAACCTTAAATTTAAAATTAAAAATAATCCTAGCAGGAAAACTAACCCTCAACCTATCTGTAACCCTAACCCTAAACCTAACCCTCACAATAACACTTACCCTCACAATAACACTTACCCTCACCCTAACCCTAACCCTAACTCTAACCCTAATCCTAAACCTAAATCTCTCCCTAAATCTAACCCTAACCCTCACACTCACCCTCAATCTCACACTCACCCTAACCCTAATCCTAACCCTAACCCTAATTCTAACCATAACCCTCACCCTCACTCCAAAAATAACCTTAACCATAACACTAACAATAAACCTAACTCTAACCCTAATCCTAACCCTCACCCTCACCCTAACCCTAATCCTAACCCTAACCCTCACACTAACCCTAACCCTCACACTCACTGTAACCCTAACCCTCATCCTAACCCTCACCCTAACTCTAATCCTCACCGTCACTGTAACACAAACGCTCACTCCCACCCTCACCCTCAGCCTAACCCTAAGCCTAAGCCTAACCCTAACCCTAACCCTAACCCTCACACTCACCCTCACCCTAACCCTAATCCTAACCTAACCCTATCCCTAAAAATCAACCTAACCCTAACCCTCACCCTAACCCTCCCACTAACCCTAACTCTAAACCTAATCCTCACCCTCAACCTAGCCCTAACCCTAAACCTCACCCTAAATCTCACCTAACCCCAACCTTCACCCTCACCCTCACCCTCACCAAAACTCTAAACCTAACCCTAACAATAACACTAACCATAACCCTAACCTTAACCATAAACCTCACCCTCAGCCTCACCCTCACTGCAAACTTAAACCTAACACTAACCATAACACTAACATTAACCCTTACACTAACCCTAACCCTAACCCTAACCCTAACTCTAACCCTAACCCTAAAACTAACCCTAATCCTCACGCCCACGCTCAGCCTCATTCTAACCCTAAGCCTAACCCTAACATTAACCTTAACTTTAACCCTAAACCTCACCCTCACCCTAAACCTATCTCTAAACCTAACACTAAACCTCAGCTTAACCCTAATCCTAACACTACCCGCACACTCACCCTCACTTTAACTCTAACCCTAACCCTAACAGTAACACTAACCCTAACCCTAACCATCACCCTAACCCTAATCCTCACCCCCAGCCTCACCCTCAGCCTAACCCTAAGCCTAAGCCTAAACCTAACCCTCACCCTCACCCTAACCCTAATCCTAACCCTAACCCTCACCCTCACTCTCACAATGACCGTAACTCTAACCCTAACCCTAACAGTAATACTAACCCTTACCCAAACCCTAACACTAACCATAACCCTCACCTTGAGCCTCACCCTCACCGCAAACTTAACACTAACCAAAACACTAACAATAACCCTAACCCTAACCCTAACCCTAATCCTAAACTTAACCTTAACCCTAACCCAAACCCTCACCCTAACCCTAACCCTAAAACTAACCCTAATCGTAACCCTAAAACTAACCCTAACCATAACCATAACCACAAACCTCATCCTAACCCTCACCCTAAACCTAAACCTAACCCTCACCCTAAACCTAACCCTAACCCTCACCCGCAGGCTCGGCCTAAGCCTAAGCCTAAGCCTAACCCTCACCCTTACCCTCACCCTAACCCTAATCCTAACACTCACCCTAAACCTAACCCTCACCTTCAACCTCACCCTCAGCCTAATGCTAAGCCTTACTCTAAACCTAAGCCTAACCCACACACTCACCCTCACCCTAACCATAATCCTAATTCTAAACCTAACTCTAACCCTAACACTCACACTAACCCTCACCCTAATCTTAACCCTAAAACTAACTCTAACCCTCACCCTAACAGTAACCCTAACTCTAACCCTAATCCTAACCCTAAACCTCACACTATCCCTAACCCTCACCCTCACCCTCACCCTCAACGTAACACTTAACCTAAAATTAAAAATAACCCTAACATGAACCCTAACCCTCAACCTAACTGTAACCCTCACCCTAACCCTAACCATCACCCTAACACATACCCCCACCCTAACACTAACCATAACACTAACACTAACCCTCACACTAACCCTAACACTCATCCTAACCCTACACCTCACCCTAACCCTAACCCTAACCCTAACCCCCAGCCTCACCCTAGCCCTCACCCTAACCCTAATTCTAACTCTTATCCTCACATAACCCTAAACCCTTATCCTCACCCTAAACCTCACACTAACCCTAACCCTAATCCTCAATCTAACCCTCACCTTCACCCTAACCCCTAACCCTCACACTTACCCTAACCCTCACCCTAACCCTAACCCTGACCCTTTTCTTAACCCTCACCCACAACCTAACCCTCAATTTTACCCTTACCTTCACCCTCACCCTAACAATCAATCTATCCCTAACCCTCATCGTAACCTTCAAGCTAACCGTAACACTAAACGTCACCCTTACCCTAACCTTCACCCTCAATCTCACCCTCACCCTAACCCTAATCCTAACCATAAACCTAATCCTAACCCTAACCCTCACCCTCAGCCTCACGCTCACTCCAAAAGTAACCTTAACCATAAAACTAACAATAAACCTAACTCTAACCCTAATCCTAACCCTCACCCTCACCCTAACCCTAATCCTAAACGTAACCCTCACCCTAACCCTAACCTTCACCCTCACTGTAATCCCAACCCTCATCCTAACCCTCACCCTAACTCTAATCCTCACCGTCACTGTAACAGAAATGCTCACTCCCACCCTCACCCTCAGCCTAACCCTAAGCCTAAGCCTAACCCTAACCCTAACCCTAACCCTCACACTCACCCTCACCCTAACCCTAATCCTAACCCTAACCCTATCCCTAAAAATCAACCTAACCCTAACCCTCACCCTAACGCTCCCACTAACCCTAACTCTAAACCTAATCCTCAGCCTCAACCTAGCCCTAACCCTAAACCTCACCCTAAATCTCACCTAACCGTAACTGTAACATTCACCCTCAACGTAACCCTAAACCTAACCCTAAACCTCACCCTAAGGCTAACCCTAACACTCACTCTCATCCTAACCCACACCCTAACCCTAAAACCGTAACCCTCATCCTAACCCTAAACCTCTCCCTCACACTCATGCTCGGCCGAAGCCTAAGCCTAAGACTAAGACTAACTGTAAACCTCACACTCACCCTAACCCTCACCCTAACCCTAACACTAACCCTCACCATCACCCTAGCCCATACTCTAACCCTATGCCTAAGCCTAACCCTCACCCTAACCCTCACCCTCACCCTAAGTCTAATCCTAAACCTAACCCTCACACTCACCCTCACCCTAACCCTAACTGTAACACTAACCCTAACCATAAAACTAACCCTTACCCTAATGCTAACTCTAACCCTAAACCTCATCCTCACCCTAACCATAACCCTCACCCTCACCCTCACCCTGCGCCTAACACTAAGACTATCCCTAACCCCAAACCTAACCTTAACACTAACCCTAAACCTAACCCTCACACTAACCCCCACCCTAACCCTGACCCTAAACCTCACCCTCACCCTAGCCCATAACTTAACCCTAAGCCTAATCATAACCCTCACCCTGACCCTCTCTAACCCTAACCCCAACCCTCACCCTAACCCTAACCCTCACCCTCACCCTCACCCTCAGCCTTCACCTAAGCCTAACCCTAACCTAAACATCACACTCACGCTAACCCTAATCCTAACCCTAAACTTAACACTCACCCTCACCCTAACCCTAACTCTAACACTAAGCCTAACCCTAACCCTCACCCTCAAAATCACCCTCAGCCTAACTCTAAGCTTAACTCCAAACCTAACCCTAAACCACACCCTCACTTTCACCCTAACCCTAAACCTAACCCTAACCCTAACCCTAACCCTCCTCCTAACTCTCACCATAACACTAACCCTAACACTAATACGAACACTAACCCTTAACCTCATCCTAATCCTAACCCTAATCCTCACCCTCACCGTTATTCTAACCCTAACCCTAATGATAACACTAACCCTAACCCTCACCCTCAGCCTCACCCTAACCCTAAGCCTCACCCTCAACCACACCCTCAGCCTAACCCTAAGCCGAACCTCAACCATAACCCTAAACCACACCCTCACACTCACCCTAACGCTAATCCTAACCCTAACCCTAACCCTAACCCTCCTCCTAACTCTCACCCTAACCCTAACCCTAACACTAACACTAACACTAACCCTTAACCTCATCCTAACCCTAAACCTAAACCTCACCCTCATGGTTATTCTAACCCTAACCCTAACCATAACACTAACCCTAACCCTAACCCTAACCCTCACCTTCAACCTAACCCAAACCCTCCTCCTAACACTAACCCTAACCCTAACCCTAAACGTCACCCTAACAATAAGTCTAACCCTCACCCTCAGCCTCCCCCTCAACATAAGATAAACCCAAATCATAACACTAACAATAACCCTAGCCATATCCCTAATCCTAACCCTCACCATCACCCTAACCCTAACCCTAACCCTCACCCTAACCCTAAACCTCACCCTCAATGTAACCCTGACCCTAACCCTAACTTCACCCTAATGCTAACCCTAACCCTCACCCTCACTCTAACCCTCACTGTAACCCTAATCCTAACCCTAAACCTCTTCCTAATCCTCACACAAATCTTAACACCCTAACCCTCACCCTAACCCTAACCCTAACCCTCACCCTCACCCTTAAGCTCGGCCTAAGCCTAAGCCTAAGCCTAAGACTAACCTAACCCTCACACTCACCTTCACCCTAACCCTAAACCTAACCCTCACACTAACCCTAACCGTAAAACTCACCCTTATGCTCAGCCTAAGCCTAAGCCTAAGCCTAAGCCTAACCCTCACCCTAACCCTCACCCTAACCCTAACACTAACCCCAACTCTAACCCTAAACCTCACCCTTACCCTAACCCTAACTCTAACCCTATTCCTAAACCTAAACCTCACCCTATCCCTAATGCTAACCCTCACCCTCAGAGTAACATTCAACCTAACCCTAATCTTACCAATAATCCTAACCCTAACGCTAACCCTCACCCTGTGTATAACCCTAACCCTAAACCTAACCCTACACCTCACCCTTAGGCTCAGCCTAATCCTAACCCTAACCCTAAGACTTACCCTTACCCTCACACTCACCCTCACCCTAACCCTAACAGTAACACTCACCCTAACCATAACCCTCACACTAACCCTCACCCTAATGCTAACACTAACCCTAAACCTCACCCGCACCCTAACCCTAACCCTCACCCGCACCCTAACCCTAACCCTTACCCTCACCCTCACCCTCCGCCTAACACTAATCCTATTCCTAACCCCAACCCTAAACTTAACACTAACGCTAAACCTAACCCTCATCCTAACCCTCAACCTCACCCTAGCCGATACCCTAACCCTAAGCCTAACCCTAACCCTAACACTAAACCTAACCCTAAACCTAACCATAAACCTCACCCTCAGCCTCACCCTCACTGTAAACTTAACACTAACCTAACACTAACCCTAACCCTAACCCTCACTGTAACCCTAACCTTAACCTTTAGCCTTACCCTCACCATAACCCTCACAATAACCCTAACCCTCAACCTAACCCTAACCCTAACCGTCACTCTCACCCTCACGCTCACCCTCAGCCTAACTTTAAAACTAACGCTGCTCCTAACACTAACCCTCAACTTCAACCTCACACTAACACTAAACCTAACCCTAAGCCTAACCCTCACACTCACCCTCACCCACACCTAAGCCTCACTGTTACCCTCACACTCATCCTCACAGTAAACCTAACCCTAACACTAACCCTAACTCTAACCCTAAACCTCACCCTTACCCTAACCCTAACTCTAACCCTATCCCTAAACCTAAACTTCACCCTAACCCTAACCCTAACCCTCACCCTCACAGTAACTTTCAACCTAACCTTAATCCTACCAATAACCCTAACCCTAACGCTAACCCTCACCCTGTCCATAATCCTCACCCTAACCCTAACCCTCACCCTCACCCTTAGGCTCAGCCTAAACCTAAGCTTAAGCCTAAGACTAAACCTTACCCTCACACTCACCCTCACCCTAACCCTAACAGTAACACTCTCCCTAACCCTAATCCTCACAATCACCCTCCCCCTCTGCCTAACACTAAGCCTATCCCTAACCCCAACCCTAAACTTAACAATAACCCGAAACCTAACCCTCACCCTAACCCTCACCCTCACCCTAGCCCATACCTTAACCATAAGCCTAATCCTAACCCTAACCCTAACCCTAACCCTAAACCTAACCATAAACCTCACCTTGAGCCTCACCCTCACCGCAAAATTAACACTAACCTAACACTAACGATAACCCTAACCCTAACCCTAAACCTTACTGTAACCCTAACCTTAACCTTTAGCCTTACCCTCACCATAACCCTCAAAATAACCCTAACCCTCAACCTAACCCTAACCCTAACCGTCACCATCACCCTCACGCTCAACCTGTCTAAATTGAAACCTAACGCTACTCCTAAAACTAACCCTCAACTTCACCCTCACCCTAACCCTAACCCAAACTCTAACCCTAACCCTCACACTCACCCTCACCCACACCCTAAGCCTCACTGTCACCATCACGTTCACCCTCACCCTAACACTAACCCTCACCCTCACACTAAACCTATCTCTCACCCTAACCATAAACCTCACAATCATCCTCACCCTTACCTCACCCAAAACCTAAACCTAATCCTAACACTCACCCTAAACCTCACCCTAACCCTAATGCTAACTGTAACCCTCACACTCATCCTAAACCTCACGTTAAACCTAACTCTCACCATAAATCTAACCCTAACCCTAACCCTCACCCTGACCCTAACTCTCACCCTAACCCTAATCCTAAACATAACCTTCACCCGAACCCTGACCCTAACCCTAACCCTAACCCTAACCCTCATCCTAAACCTCACCCTAACCCTAACCCTATCCCCAACCCTAACGTTAACCCTAACGCTCATCCTAACCATAACCGTACCCCTCAAACTAACTCTCATCCTAAACTTAACCCTAATACTAACCCTCACCCTAACCGTAACCATAGCACTCAACCTAACCCTAATCCTCACCCACACCCTCAGACTAATCTTCAGCCTAAACCTAACCCTAACCCTAATCTTAAACTAATCCTCACCCTCATCCTAACTGTAACCCTAAACTTCACCCTCAACCTTAGCCCCATCCTAACCCGAACCCTAACCCGAACCCTAACACGAACCCTCACCCTAACCCTCATCCTAACCCTCTCACAAACCCTCATCCTTACCCTAACCCTAACCCTTATCATAACCCTAAACCTCACCTTCACCCTAACCCTAACCCTATCTCTAACTCTCACACTCACCATAACCCTCACCCTAAACCTTACCCTCACCCTAACCCTCATCCCAACCCTCAACATATCCCTAACCCTAACCCTCAACCTAACCCTTACACTCACTCTAACACTAAGCCTAATCCTAACACTAACTCTCACACTAACCCTCACCCTAAATATCACCCTATCATTAACCCTAATCCTAACACTCACCCTAACCCTAACCCTCACCCTCACCCTCAGCCTAAAACTCAGCCTAAAGCCTAACCCTAACACTAACCCTAAGAGTCACCCTCACCCTCAACCAACCCTAAACCTAAAGCAAACCCTCAAACTAACCCTCACCCTCACCATAAACATCACCGTAACTCTAACACTCACCCTAATCCAAACCATAACCCGAACCCTCACCCTAAAGCTAACCCTCACCCTCACCCTAAACCTAACCATCACCCTAACCCTAACCCTGACCCTCATCTATCCCTCACCATAAACCAAACCCTAACCCTCACCCTACCCGTCAACCACACCCTCACCCTAAACCTAACCCTAATGTTTACACTCAACATAACCCTAAACCTCACATTCACCGTCACCCTCAGCTTAAATCTAAGCCTAAAAATAAACCTAACCCTAACCCTCACACTCACCCTCACCCTAAACCTAATCCTAACCCTAAACCTAACACTCTCACTCACCGTCACGCTCAACCTAAACCTAACACAAACCCTCAACCGAACCTTCACCCTCACCCTAACCCTAACCCTCACCCTCAACCTAAACATCAACCTAAACCTAACACTCACCCTAACCCTTAGCTTAACCCTCACCCTAAACCTAACCCTCACCCTCACCCTAACCCTCAGGCTCAACTTAATCCTAATCCTAACCCTAACCCTCACCCTCACCCTCAACCTAACCCTACCCCTAACGCTAACCCTCACCCTAACACTAACCTCCAACCTAACCCTAACCTTAACCCGAACCCAAACCCTCACCCAAACCCTAACACTCACCCCAACCCTTACGCTCACCCTAACCCCAAACCTAATTGTCACCATAACCCTAACCCTGAAGCTCACAATCACCCTCAGCCTAACCCTAAAACTAAGCCTAACCCTATCCCTAAACCTCACACTCACCCTCACCCTAACCCTAATCGTAAACCTATCCCTAACCCTAACGCTCCTCCCAACTCTCACCCTAACCCTAACCCTAACACTATCACTAACATTATCCTAAAACTCACCCTAACCCTAACCTAATCCTCACCCTCACCCTTATTCTAACTCTAACCCTAATGATAACACTAACCCTAACCCTAACCCTAAAACTCATCCTCACCCTAAACCTAACCCTAAGTCTCAAACTCACCGTAACCCTAACACAAACCCTCAACTGAACCCTCACTCTTAGCCTCACCCTAACCCTCACCCTCACCCTAAACATCACCCTAACCCTAACCCTCACCCTTACCCTCACCCTAGTCCTAACCTTCATACTAACCCTAAACCTCACCCTAACCTAACCCTCAACCTAATGCTTACCCTCACCCTAACACTAAGGCTAAACCTAACATGAACCCACACAGTAACCCTAAACCTCAGCCTAACCCTAACCCTCACACTATCCCTAACCCTCACCCTAAGGCTAACCCTCACCCTCACCCTAACCCTAACCCTCACCCTCATCTAACCCTCACCCTCATCTAACCCTCACCCTAACCCTCACCCTAACACTCAACCACAACCTCACCCCAAACCTAACCCTAATTCTCACACTCAACATAACCCTAAACCTCACACTCACCCTCACCCTCAGCTTAAACCTAAGGCTAACAATAAACCGAACCCTAACCCTCATACTCACCCTCACCCTAACCCTAATCCTAACCCTAAACTTAACCCTCTCACTCACCCTCACCCTCAACCTAAACCTAACCCAAACACCAACCGAAACTTCACACTCACCCTAACCCTAACACTCACCCTCATGCTAGCCCTCACCCTAACCCTAATCCTAACCCTAATCCTCATCCCAAACTTCAACCTAACCATAACCCTAACCATCACTCAAAAGCTAATCCTCATCCCCACACTCACCCTCAGCCTAACCCTAACCCACAGCCTAACCCACACCCTAACCCTAACCCTAATCCTAACCCTCACCCTCAGCCTCACCCTCACTGTGAACTTAACCCTAACCATAAAACTAAAAATAACCCTAACCCTAAACCTAATCCTAACCCTCACCCTCACCCTATCCCTAAACTTAACCCTCACCTTAACCCTAACCCTCACACTCAACGTAATCCTAACCCTAAAACTAAACCTCACCCTAACGCTAACCCTGATCCTCACCCTCACTCTAGCCGTCAAACTAACAATAATCCTAACCCTAAACCTCATCCTAACCCTCACCCTAACCCTAAAACCCTAACCCTCTTCCTAACCCTAACCCTCTACCTCACACTCATGCTTGGCCTAAGCCTAAGCCTAAGACTAAGACTAACTGTAAACCTCACACTCACCCTAACCCTCACCCTAACCCTAACACTAACCCTCACCCTCACCCTAGCCCATACTCTAACTCTACTCCTAAGCCTAACCCTCACCCTAACCCTCACCCTCACCCTAAGTCTAAACATAACCCTAACCCTCACACTCACCCTCACCCTAACCCTAACTCTAACACTAACCCTAACTCTAACACTAACCCTCACCCTAATGCTAACTCTAACCCTAAACCTCATCCTCACCCTAACCCTTACCCTAACACTCACCCTCAACCTCACCCTCTGCCTAACACTAAGACTATCCCTAATCCCAACCCTAACCCTAACACTAACCCTAAACCTAACCCTCACACTAACCCTCACCCTAACACTGACCCTAACCCTCACCCTCACCCTAGCCCACACCTTAACCCTAAACCTAATCCTAACCCTCAAACTAACGCTCACCCTCAGCCTAAACCTAGGCCTAACCCTAACACTAACCCTAAACCTCACACTCACCCTAACGCTAATCCTAACCCTAAACTTAACCCTCACCCTCACCCTAACCCTAACTCTAACACAAAGCCTAACCCTAACCCTCAAACTCAGCCTCACCTTCAGCCTAACCCTAAGCCTAACCCCAACCGTAACCCTAAACGACACCCTCACATTCACCCTAACCCTAATCCTAACCCTAACCCTAACCCTAACCCTAACCCTAACACTAACACTAACCCTTAACCTCATCCTAACCCTAACCCTAATCCTCACCCTCACTGTTATTCTAACCCTAACCATAACGATAACACTAACCCTAACCCTAACCCTTACCCTCACCCTCACCTTTAACCAAACCCTCCTCCTAACCCTAACCCTAAACGTCACCCTAACCCTAACCCTAACGTTCACCCTCAGCCTCACCCTCAAAATAAGCTTAACCCTAACCATAACACTAGCAATAACCCTAACCATATCCCTAATTCTAACCCTCACCATCACCCAAACCCTAACTCTAACCCTCACCCTAACCCTAAAACTCATCCTCAATGTAATCCTAACCCTAACCCTAATCCTAACTTCACCCTAATGCTAACCCTAATCCTCACCCTCACACTAGCCCTCACCCTAACCCTAATCCTATCCCTGAACCTCATCCTAACCCTCACACAAATCCTAACACCCTAACCCTATCCATAACCCTAACTCTCACCCTCTCCCTCACACTCCACTTAACACTAAGACTATCCCTAACCCCAACCTTAACCCTAACACTAACCTTAAACCTAACCCTCACACTAACCCTCACCCTAACCCTGACCTTAACGTAACCCTCACTCTCACCCATATGCTCGGCCAAACCTAAGCCTAAGACTAACCCTAAACCTCACACTCAATTTCACCCTAACACTAACCCTCACACTAAACCTAAACCTAAAACTCACCCTCATGCTAGGCCTAAGCCTAAGCCTAAGCCTAACCCTAAACTTAACCCTCACCCTAACCCTCACCCTAACCCTAACCCTAACACTAACCCTAACTCTAACCCCAAATCTCACCCTTACCCTAACCCTAACTCTAACCCTGTCCCTAAACCTAAATCTCACCCTATCCCTAACCCTAACACTCACCCTCACAGTAACTTTCAACCTAAACCTAATCCTACCAATAACCCTAACCCTAACGCTAAACCTCACCTTGTCCATAACCCTCACTCTAATCCTAACCCTCACCCTCACCCTTAGGCTCAGGCTAAACCTAAGCCTAAGCCTAAGACTAACCCTTACCCTCACACTCACCCTCACCCTAACCCTAACAGTAACACTCACCCTAACCCTAACCCTTACACTAAACCTCACCCTAATGCTAAAACTAACCCTAAACCTCATCCGCACCCTAACCCTAACCCTCACCCTCACCCTCACCATCCGCCTAACACTAAGCCTATCCCTAACCCCAACCCTAAAACTAACACTAACCCAAAACCTAACCCTCACCCTCACCCTAGCCCATACCCTAACCCTAAGCCTAATCCTAACCGTCACCCTTAGCCTCACTCTAACCCTAACCCCAACCCTCACCCTAACACTAACCCTCACTCTCACCCTCACTATAACTCTAATCCTAACCCTAATCCTAACCTTCACCATAAACCTCACACTAACCTTAACCCTAACAAAAACCCTAACCCTAAACCTAAACATAAACTTCACCCTCAGCCTCACCCTCACCGCAAACTTAACACAAACCTAACACTAAAATTAACCCTAACCCTAACCCTAAACCTCACTGTAACCCTAACCTTAACCTTAACCCTGACCCTCACCATAACCCTCACACTAACCCTAACCCTCAACCTATAACTAACCCTAACCCTAACCGTCACCCTCACCCTCACGCTCACCCTCAGCCTAACTTTAAACCTAACGCTTCTCCTAACACTCACCCTCAACTTCACCCTCACACTAACCCTAACCCTAACCCTAACCCTCACACTCACCCTCAGCCACACCCTAAGCCTCACTGTCACCCTCACGCTCACTCTCACTGTAACCCTTACCCTAACCCTCACGCTAAACCTATCTCTCACCCTAACCATAAACCTCACAATCACCCTCACCCTAAACCTCACCCTAAACCTAATGCTAACTCTAACCCTCACACTCACCCTAAACCTCACGCTAACCCTTACTCTCACCATAAAGCTATCACTAACCCCAACCCTCACCCTGACACTAACCCTCACCCTAACCCTAACCCAAACCATAAACCTAACGCTCATCTTAACCGTAACCATACCCCTCAAACTAACTCTCATCCTAAACTTAACCCTATCCCAAACACTCACCCTAATCCTAACCCTAACTCTCAACCTAACCCTAATTCTCACCCACACCCTCAGCTTCATCCTCAGCCTAAAACTAACCCTAACCCTAATCCTAACCCTAAACTTCACACTCATCCTAACTCTAAACATAAACTTCACTCTCATCCTCACCCCCACCCTCACCCTAACCCTAACCCGAACCCTAACCCGAACCCTCAACCTAACCCTCATCCTAACCCTCTCCCTAACCCTCATCCTAACCCTAACCCTAGCCCTTACCATAACCCTAAACATCACCCTCAACCTAACCCTAACCCTAACCCTAACCCTCACCCTAACACTAGCCTGAACCCTAACCCGAACCCCCACCCTAACCTTCATCCTAACCCTGTCCCTAACCCTCATCCTAACCCTAACCCTAGCCCTTACCATGACCCTAAACCTCACCCTCACCCTAACCCTAACCCTAACCCTAACCCTCACACCCACCATAACCCTCACCCTAAACCTTACCCTCACCGTAACCCTCATCCCAACCCTCAGACTATCACTAACCCTAACCCTCAACCTAACCCTTACACTCGCTCTAAAAATAAACCTAACCCTAACACTAACTCTCACACCAACCCTCACCCTAAATATCACCCTATCATTATCCCTAAACCTAACCCTCACCCTAACCCTAACCGTCACCCTCACCCTCAGCCTAACCCTCAGCCTAAAGCCTAAGACTAACCCTAAATCTCAGAGTCACCCTCACCCTAAGCCAAAGACTAAGCGTCACCCACACCCTCAACCTCACCCTAAACCTAATGCAACCCCTCAAACCAACCCTCACCCTCAACATAAACATCACCATAACCCTAACACTCACCCTAATCCGCACCATAACCCGAACCCTCACCCTAACGCTAACCCTCACCCTCACCCTAACCCTAACCCTGACCCTAACCCTAACCCTCACCCTCATCTAACCCTCACCCTAACCCAAACCCTAACCCTCACCCTAACCCTCAACCACACCCTCACCCTAATCCTAACCCTAATTCTCACACTCAACATAACCCTAAACCTCACACTCACCCTCACCATCAGCTTAAACCTAAGCCTAACAATAAACCTAACCCTAACACTCACACTCAACCTCACCCTAAACCGAATCCTAACCCTAAACCTAACCCACTCACACACCCTCACCCTCAACCTAACCCTAACACAAACCCTCAACTGAAACTTCACCCTCACCCTAACCCTAACCCTCACGCTCAACCTAAACATCACCCTAAACCTAACCCTCACTCTAAACCTTAGCCTAACCCTCACCCTAACCCTAACCCTCACCCTCAACCTCATCCTCAGGCTCACCTTAAACCTAATCCTAACCCTAAACTTCATCCTCACCCTCAACTTAAACCTACCCCTAACGCTAACCCTCACCCTAACACTAACCACCAACATAACCCTAACCCTAAACCTAACGCTAACCCTCACCCAAACCCTAACACTCACCCCAACCGTTACCCTCACCCTAACCCCAAACCTAATGCTCACCATAACCCTAACCCTCAAGCTCACAGTCACCCTCAGCCTAACCCTAAACCTAAGCCTAACCCTATCCCTAAACCTCACCATCACCCTCACCCTAAACCTAATCCTAACCCTAACCCTAACCCTAACCCTCCATCTAACTCTCACCCTAAACCTAACCCTAACACAATCAATAACATTAAGCCTAAAACTCACCCTAACCCTAACCCTAATCCTCACCCTCACCGTTATTCTAACCCTAACCCTAACGATAACACTAACCCTAATCCTAACCCTCACCCTCACCCTAAACCTAAACCTAAGTCTCAACCTCACCCTAACCCTAACCCAAATATTCAACTGAACCCTTACCCTCACCTTCTCCCTCACCCTAACCCTCACCCTCACCCTAACCCTAACCCTCACCATTACCCTCACCCTAGCCAAAACCCTCATACTAACCCTAAACTTCACCCTAACCTAACCCTAAACCTAACCCTTACCCTCACCCTAACACTAAGGCTAAACCTAACATGAGCACTTACAGTAACCCTAAACCTCACCCTAAACTTAACCCTTACACTATGACTAACCCTCACCCTAACCCTAACCCTAACCCTCACCCTAAACCTAATCATCACCCTCACCCTCACACTCAGCCTAACCCTCAGCCTAAAGCATAACCCTAACCCTCACAATCACCCTCACCCTAAACCTAAACCTAAGCGTCACCCTCGCTCTCAACCTCACCCTCAACCTAACGCAAACCCTCAAACCAACCCTCATCCTCACCATAAACATCACCGTAACCCTAACACTCAACCTAATCAGCACCAAATCCCTAACCCTCACCCTAACGCTAACCCTCACCATCACCCTAACCCTAACCCTCACCCTAATCCTAACCCTCACCGTCATCTAACCCTCACCCTAAACCAAATCCTAAACCTCTCCCTAACCCTCAACCTCAACCTCACCCTAAAAATAACAGTAATGCTCACATTCAACATAGCTCTAACCCTCACACTCACCCTCACCCTCAGCTTAAACCTAAGCCAAACATGAACCCTAACCCTAAACCTCACACTCACCAACACCCTAAACCTAACGCTAAACCTAATCCTAACCCTCTCTCTCACCCTCAGACTCACCCTAACCCTAAACCAAACCCTCAACCTAAACATCACCCTAAACCTAACCCTTAGCCTAACCCTCACCCTAACCCTAACCCTCACCCTCACCCTCACCAACAGGCTCACACTAAACCTATTCCTAACCCTAACACTCACTCTCACCCTCAACCTAACCCTACCCCTAATGCTAACCCTCACTCTAAACCTAACCTCCAACCTAACCCTAAACCTCACCCTAAACCTAACCCTCAACCTAACCCTAACCCGCACCCTAACCCTAACCCTCATGCTCACAGTCACCCTCAGCCTAACCCTAAAACTAAGCCTAACCCTATCCCTAATCCTCACACTCACCGTCACCCTGAATCCAACCTTAAGTTTCACCCTCACCCTCAACCTCACCCTAACCCTAAACCAAACCCTCAACTTATCCCTCACCCTAACCCTCACCCTCACCCTAAACATCACCCTAACTCTAACCCTCACCCTTACCCTCACCCTAGCCCTAACCCTCATACTAACCCTAAACCTCACCCTAAACCTAACACTCAACCTAACCCTTACACTCACCCTAACACTAAGCCTAAACCTAACATGAACCCTCACAGTATCCCTAAACCTCACCCTAACCCTAACCCTCACATTAACCCTAACCCTCACCCTAACCCTAACCCTATCCCTCATCCTAACCCTCACTCTAACCCTAACCGTAACCCAAACCCTCACCCTCACAGTAACTTTAAACCTAACCCTAATCCTAACAATAACCCTAAACCTGACCCTAACCCTCACCCTGTCCATAACCCTCACCCTAACCCTAACCCACACCCTAACCCTAACCCTCACCCTCTCCCTTAGGCTCGGACTAAGCCTAAGCCTAAGACGAAGACTAACCCTTAACTTCAAACTCACCCTCACCCTATCCCTAAAAGTAAGAGTGACCCTAACCCTAAACCTCACACTAACCCTCACCGTAACACTAACACTAACCATAAACCTCACCCAAACCCCAACCCTAACCCTCACCCTCACCCTCACCCTCCGCCTAACACTAAGACTATCCCTAACCCCAACCCTAACCCTAAAACTAACCTTCAACGTGACCCTCACCCTAAACTCACTCTAACCCTGAATGTAACCCTCACCCTCACCTAAGCCCATACCCTAACCCTAAGCCTAAACCTAACCCTCACCCTAAACCTCACTCTAACCCTAACCCCAACCCACACCCTAACCTTAACCTTCACCTCACCCTCACCATAACTCTAATCCTAACCCTAACCCTAAACCTAACCCTCATACTCACCCTCACCTTAACCCTAATCCTAATCCTAACCCTAACCCTAACACTAACCATTACCCTAACCCTCACCCTACACTAAATCTAACCCTAAACCTCACCCTAAACCTCACCCTAACACTTACCTTCACACTAAAACTCACCTTAACCCGAACACTAACCATCACACTAACCCTAACCATCACCCTAAACTTAAAACTCATCCTAACCCTAACCCTAAACCTCAACCATGCCCTAACCCTAACCATTACCCTAACCCTAACACTCACCCTTACCGTAACCCCCACCCTCAACCTCAAGCTGGGCCTAAGCCTAAGCATAAGCCTAAGACTAACCCTAACCCTCACACTCACCCTCACCCTAACCCTAATCGTAACCCTAACCCTAACCCTAACCATCACACTAACCCTCACCCTAACGCTAACACTAACGCTAACCCTAACCCTCACCCTAACCCTCACCCTAACACTGAACCTTAACCATTACCATAACACTCACCCTCAGACTATTCCTCACCTTTACCCTTACTGTCACCCTTACCATAACCCTCACCCTAACCGTAATCCTCATCCTAACACCCTAACTGTACCCCTAACCATCACCCTAACCGTAACCCTCACCCTCACCATCAGCCTCAGCCTATCCCTAAGCCTAAGCCTAACCCTAACCCTAAACATCACCCTCATCCTAGCCCTCACCCTAACCCTAATCCTAACCCTAACCCTCATCCTAACCCTCAACTTAACCATAACCCTAACCATCACTCATAAGCGAATTCTCATCCCCATTATCACCCTCAGCCTAATCCTAAACCTAACCCTAATCCACACACTCAACCTCACTGTAACCCTTATCCTAAACCTAACCCTAACCCTAAACCTAATCCTAAACCTCACCCTCACCCTAACCCTAACCCTAACCCTCACCCTAACCCTAACCCTCACCCTCAACTTAACCCTAAACCTAAACCTCACCCTAACGCTAACTCGAACCCTCACCCTCACTCTAGCCCTCACTTAACCCTATTCCTAACCCTAAACCTCATCCTAACCCTTACCCTAACCCTAAAACCCTAACCCTCATTCTAACCCTAACCCTCTCCCTCACACTCATGCTCGGCCTAAGCCTAAGCCTAAGACTAAGACTCAACGTAACCCTCACACTAACCCTAACCCTCACCGCAACCCTAACACTAACCCTCACCCTCATCTTAGCCCATACTCTATCACTAAGCCTAAGCCTAACCCTCACCCTTACCCTCACTCTCACCCTCACCCTAAGTCTAATCCTAACCCTAACCCTCACACTCACCCTCATCCTAAACCTAATTGTAACACTAACCCTAACCCTAACACTAACCCTCACCCTAATGCTAACTCTAAACCTAAACCGCATCCTCACCCAAACTCTACCCGTCACCCTCACCTTCACCCTCTGCCTAACACTAAGCCTATCCCTAACCCCAACCCTAACCCTAACACTAACACTAAACCTAACTCTCACACTACCCCTCATCCTAAACCTCACCCTAACCCTCAACCTCACCCTCACCCTAAACCTAACCCTAATTCTCACACTCAACATAACCATAAAGGTCACACTCACACTCACCCTCAGCTTAAACCTAAGCCTAAAAATAACCCTAACCCTAACCCTCACCCTCACCCTCACCCTAAACCTAATCCTAACCATAAACTTAACCCTCTCACTCACCCTCAACCTCACTCTAACCCTAACCGAAACCCTTAACCGAACCCTCACCCTCAACCTCACCCTCAACCTCACCCTCAACCTAACCCTAACACTCACCCTAACCCTCAACCTAACCCTACCCCTAACGCTAACACACATCCTAACCCTAAACTCCAACCTAATCCTATCCCTAACCCTAACACTAACACTCAACCTAACCCTAAACTCCAACCTAACCCTAACCCTCACCCTAACCCTAACACTCACCCCAACCCTTACCTTCACCCTAACCCTAAACCTCACCCTAACCCTAACCCTCAAGCTCACAGTCACCGTCAGCCTAACCCTAAACTTAAGCCTAAACCCATACCAAACCCTCACACACACCCTCACACTAATCCTAACCCTAGGACTCACCCTCACCCTAAACCTCACCCTAACGCTAACCCAAACAGTCAACTTAACCCTCACACTCACCCTAACCCTAACCCTCACACTCACCCTAAACATCACCCTAACCCTAACCCTCACCCTTATACTAACCCTAAACCTCACCCTAAACCTAACCCTCAACCTAACCGTAACCCTAACCCTAACACTAAGCCTAAACCTAACATAAACCCTCAAAGTAACCCTAAACCTCACCCTAACCCTAACTCTCACACTAACGCTAACCCTCACCCTAACCCTAATACTAAACCTACCCTTCACCCTACCCCTCACTCTAACCCTTAACCCAACCTGAACCCTCATCCTCACCGTCACCCTAACACTCACCCAACCCTAACTCTCAACCAAACCCTAAACCTCATACTCTCCTGAACCCTAACCCTCACTCTAACACTCACACTCATCCTCACCCTAAACCTCACCATAACCCTAACCCCCACCCTAACCTCACCCTTACCCTCAACCTAACCCTCACCCTCAACCTTAACCTAACTGTAAACACTAACCCTAACTCTCACCCTAACCCTAACCCTCACCCTAACTCTCACCCTCACCATAGCCCTTACCCTAACCCTAATCCTAACCATAACCCTCACCCTAAATCTAAACCTCAACCTAACCCTAACCCTCACCCTCATCTAACCCTCACCCTAACCCAAACCTAACCATCACCCTAACCCTCACCTTAACCCTAAGCCTCACACTAACCTAACCCTAACACTCACCCTAACCCTCACACTAACCCTAATGCTAACCCTAATCCTAACCATAACCCTCACCCTAAACCTAACCCTCAACCTAACCCTAACCCTCACACTCATCTAACCCTCACCCTAACCCAACCCTAACCCTCAGCCTAACCCTCACCCTAACCCTAACCCTCATCCTAACCTAACCCTAACACTCACCCTAACCCTCACATTAGCCCTAATGCTAACCCTAACCCTCACCCTCACACTAACCCTCAACCTAACCCTCAACCTCACCCTAACCTTCACCCTAACCCTAAACCTAACCCTCACCCTCCCGCTAAACTTTAGCCTTTCCCTCACCCTAACACTCACACTAAACCCAAACCTCAGCCTAACCTTAACCCTAACCGTCACCCTCACCCTCACGCTCACCCTCAGCCTAACTTTAAACCTAACACTACTCCTAACACTAACCCTCAACTTTACCCTCACACTAACCCTAACCCTAACCCTAAGCCTAACCCTCACACTCACCCTCACCCACAACCTAACCCTCACTGTCACCCTCACGCTCACCCTCACAATAACCCTAACCCTAACCCTAACCCTCACTCTAAACCTATCTCTCCCCATAACCATAAACCTCACAATCACCCTCACCCTCACCTCAACCTAACCCTAAACCTAAACCTAACCCTCACCCTAAACGTCACCCTAATCCTAATGCTAACTCTAAACCTCACACTCACCCTAAACTTCACGCTAACCCTTACTCTCATCGTAAATCTAAACCTAACCCTAACCCTCACTCTGTCCATAACCCTCACCTGAAACCTAATCCTAACCCTAGCCCTCACCCTCACCCTCAACCTAACCCTACCCCTAACGCTAACCCTCACCCTAAACCTAATCTCCAACCTAAAACTAACCCTAACCCAATCTCTAACCCTCACCCTAAACCTAACCCTCATCCTAACCCTAACCCTCACCCTCACAGTCACCCTCAGCCTAACCCTAAACCTAAGCCTAACCCTATCCCTAATCCTCACATTCACCGTCACCCTAAACCTAAACCTAAGTCACACCCTCACCCTCAACCTCACCCTAACGCTAACCCAAACCCTCAACTGAACCCTCACCCTCACCCTAACACTCACCCTAACCCTAACCCTCACACTCACCATAACCCTCAAATTAAACCTTACCCTCACCCTAACCCTGACCCAATCCTCACCCTATCCCTAATCCTAACCCTCAACCTAACACTTACACTCACTCTAACACTAAGCCTAACCCTAACACTAACTCTCTCACTAACCCTCACCCTAAATATCACCCTATTATTAACCCTAACCTTAACCCTATCCCTCAACCTCACCCTCAGGCTAACCAACAGCCTAAAGCCTAACCCTAACCCTAACCCTCAGAGTCACCCTCACCCTAACCCTAATCCTAAGCCTCACCCTCACCCTCAACCTCAACCTAAACCTAACGCAAACCCTCAAACCAACCCTCACCCTCACCATAAACAGGACCGTAACCCTAACACTCACCCTAATCCGCACCATAAACCTAACCCTCACCGTAACGCTGTCACCCTCACCCTAACCCTAACCCTCACCCTAACCCTAACCCTCACCCTCATCTAACCCTCAACCTAACCCAAACCCGAACCCTCACCCTAACCCTCAACCTCACCCTCACCCTAAACCTAACCCTAATGCTCACACTCAACATAACCCTAAACCTCACACTCACCCTCACCCTCAGCTTAAACCTAAGCCTAACAATAACACGAACCCTAACACTCACACTCACCCTCACCCTAAACCTAACCCTAACCCTAATCCTAACCCTCTCACTCACCCTCACACTCACCCTAACCCTAATCCAAACTCTCAACCTAAACATCACCTTAAACCTAACCCTCACACTAAACCTTAGCCTAACCCTCACCTTAACCCTAAACCTCACCCTCACCCTCACCCACAGGCTCACCCTAAACCTACTCCTAACCCTAGCCCTCCCCCTCCCCCTCAACCTACCCCAACCCCTAACGCTAACCCTCACCCTAAACCTAAACTCCAACCTAAACCTAACCCTAACCCTACAGCTAACCCTCACCCTAAACCTAACCCTCACCCTAACCCTAACCCTCACCCTAACCCTAACCCTCACGCTCACAGTCACCTTCAGCCTAAACCTAAACCTAAGCTTAACCCTATCCCTAATCCTCACACCATCACCCTAAACCTAACCCTGAGTCTCACCCTCACCCTCAACCTCACCCTAACCCTAACACAAACCCTCAACTGAACCCTCACACTCACCCTCACCCTAAACCTAACCCTAAAACTAACCCTCACACTCACCATACCCTCACCCTAAACCTTACCCTCACCCTAACCCTCTTCCCAACCCTCACCCTATCCCTAACCCTAACCCTCAACCTAACCCTTACTCTCACTCTAACACTAAGCCTAATCTTAACACTAACTCTCACACTAACCCTCACCCTAAATATCACTCTATAATTAAACCTAAACCTAACACTAACCCTCACCCTCACCCTCAGCATAAGCAACAGCCTAAAGCCTAACCCTAACCCTAACCCTCACAGTCACCCTCACCCTAAAACTAACCCTAAGCCTCACCCTCACCCCCAACCTCAACCTAAAACTAACGCAAACCTTCAAACCAACCCTCACCCTCATCATAAACATCAGGGTAACCCTAAAACTCACCCAAATCTGCACCATAAGCCTAACCCTCACCCTAACGCTAACTCTCACCGTCACCCTAACTCGAACCCTCACCCTAACCCTAACCCTCACCCTCATCTAACCCTCACCCTAACCCAAACCCTAACCCTCAAACACACCCTCACCCTAAACCTAACCCTAATGCTCACACTCAACATAACCCTAACCCTCACACTCACCCTCACCCTCAGCTTAAACCTAAGCCTAACAATAACCCTAACCCTAACCCTCACACTCACCCTCACCCTAAACCTAATCCTAAACCTAAACCTAACTCTCTCACTCAACCTCACCCTCAACCTAACCCTAACCCTCAACCTAAACATCACCCTAAACCTAACCCTCACCCTAATCCTTAGCCTAACCCTCACCCTAAGCTTAACCCTCACCCTCACCCTCACCCACAGGCTCACCTTAAACCTAATCCTAACCCTAACCCTCACTCTCACAATCAACCTTATCCTACCTCTAGCGCTAACCCTCACCCTAACCTAACCTCCAATCTAACCCTAACCCTAAACCTAACGCTACCCCTCACCCAAACCTTAACACTCACCCCAACATTTACCATCACCCTAACCCCAACCCTAATGCTCACCATAATACTAACCCTCAAGCTCACAGTCACCCTCAGCCTAACCCTAAAACTAAGCCTAAACCTATCCCTAAACCTCACACTCACCCTCACCATAAACCTAACACTAAGTCTCAACCTCACCCTAACCCTAACCCAAACCCTCAACTGAAAACTCACCCTCACCCTCACCCTCACCCTAAACATTACCCTAACCCTAACCCTCACCCTTACCCTCAACTTAGCCCTAACCCTCATACTAACCCTAAACCTCACCCTAAACCTGACCCTCAACCTAACCCTTACCCTCACCCTAACACTTAGCCGAAACCTAACATGAACCCTCACAGTAACCCTAAACCTCACCCTAACCCTAAACCTCACCCTAACGCTAATCCTCACCCTCACCCTAACCCTAACCCTCACCCTAACCCTCACCATCACCCTCACCCTCACCCTCAGCCTAACCCTCAGCCTAAAGCCTAACCCTAACCCTAACCCTCAGAGTCACCCTCACCCTAACCCTAAATCTAAGCCTCACCCTCACCCTCAACCTCACCCTAAACCTAAAACAAACCCTCAAACCTACCCTCACCCTCACCCTAAACATCACCCTAACATTAACCCTCACCCTACTCCGCACCAAAACCCTAACCCTCACCCTAACGCTAATCCTCACCCTCACCCTAACCCTAACCCTCACCCTAACCCTAACCCTCACACTCATCTAACCCTCACCCTAACCCAAACCCTAACCCTCACCCTAACCCTCAACCTCACCCTCACCCTAAACCTAACCCTCATGCTCACACTCAACATAACACTAACCCTCAAACTCACTCTCTCACCCTCAGCTTAAAACTTAAGCCTAACAATAACCGGAACCCTAACCCTCACACTCACCCTAACCCTAAACCTAACACTAACCCTAATACTAACCCTCTCACTCACCCTCACACTCACCCTAAGCCTAACCCCAACTCTAAACCTAAACATCACCCTAAACTTATCCCTCACCATATCCCTTAACCTAACCCTCACCAAAACATTATCCCTCACCCTCACCCTCACCGACAGGCTCAACCTAAACCTAATCCTAACCCTAGCCCTCAACCTCACGCTCAACCTTACCCTACCCCTAACGCTAACCCTCACCCTAAACCTAACCTCCAACCTAACGCTAACACTAACCCTAATGCTAACCCTCACCCTAAACCTAACCCTCACCCTAACCCCAACCCTCACGCTCACAGTCACCCTCAGCCTAACCGTAAACCTAAGCCTAAACCTATCCCTAAACCTCACACTCACCATCACCCTAAACCTAACCCTAAGTCTCACCCTCACCCTCAACCTAACCCTAACCCTAACCCAAACCCTCAACTGTACCATCACCCTCACTCTCACCCTCACCCTCACCCTAACCCTCACACTCACCATAACCCTCACCCTAAACCTTACCCTCACCCTAATCCTCATCCAACCCTCACCCTATCCCTAACCCTAACCCTCAACCTAACACTTACACTCACTCTACCACTAAGCCTAACCCAAACACTAACTCTCACACTAACCCTCACCCTAAATATCACCCTTTCATTAACCCTTACCCTAACCCTAACCCTCACCCTCACCCTCAGGCTAACCCTCATCCTAAAGCCTAAACCTAACACTAACCATCAGAGTCACCTTAAAACTAACCCTAAATCTAAGCCTCACACTCACTCTCAACCTCACCCTAAACCTAACGCAAACCGTCAAATCAACGCTCACCCTCACCCTAAACATAACCCTAACATTAACCCTCAGCCTAATCCACACCAAAACCCTAAAGCTCACCCTAACGCTAATCCTCACCCTCAACCTAACCCTCACCCTCATCTAACCCTCACCCTAACCCTAACCCACACCCTCATCTAACCCTCACCCTAACCCTAACCCTGACCCTCATCTAACCCTCACCCTAAACCAAACCCTAACCCTCACCCTAACCCTCAAACACTCCCTCACCATAAACCTAACACTAATGCTCACACTCAACATAACACTAACCCTCACACTCACACTCACCCTCAGCTTAAACCTAAGCCTAACAATAACGCGAACCCTAACCCTCACACTCACCCTCACCATAAACCTAACCCTAACACTAATCCTAACCCTCTTACTCACCCTCACACTCACCCTAACCCTAACCCAAACCCTCAACCAAAACATCACCCTAAAACTAACCCTCACCCTAACCCTTAGCCTAACCCTCACCATAATCTTAACCCTCACCCTCTCCCTCCCCCACAGGCTCAACCTAAACTTAATCCTAACCCTAGCCGTCACCCTCACCCTCAACCTAACCCTACCCCTAACGCTAACCCTCACCCTAAACCTAACCTCCAACCTAACGATAACCCTAACCCTAATGCTAACCCTCACCCTAAACCTAACCCTCACTCTAACCCTAATCCTCACGCTCACAGTCACCCTCAGCCTAACCCTAAACCTAAGCCTAACCCTATCCCTAAACCTCACACTCACCCTCACCCTAAACCTAACACTAAGTCTCAACCTCACCCTAACCCTAACTCAAACCCTCAACTGAACCCTCACCCTCACCCTCACCATAACCCTCACCCTCACTCTAAACATCTCCCTTACCCTAACCGTCACCCTTACCCTCACCTTATCCCTAAACCTCATACTAACCCTAAACCTCACCCTAAACATGACCCTCAACCTAATCCTTACCCTCACCCTAACACTAAGCCTAAACCTAACATGAACCCTCACAGTAATCCTAAAACTCACCCTAACCCCAACACTCACACTATACCTAACCCTCAAATGAACCCTAACCCTAACCCTCACCCTAACCCTAACCATCACACTCACCCTCACCCTCAGCCTAACCCTCAGCCTAAAGCCTAACCCTAACCCTAACCCTCACAGTCACCCTCACACTAACCCTAATTCTAAGCCTCACCCTCCCGCTCAACCTCACACTAAACCAAATGCAAATCCTCAAACCAACCCTCACCCTCACCCTAAATATCACCCTCACCCTAACCCTCACCCTAATCCGCACGAGAACCCTAACCCTCACCCTAACGCTAATCCTCACCCTCACCCTATCCCTAACCCTCACCCTCATTTAACCCTCACCTAACCCAAACCCTAACCCTCACCCTAACCCTCAAACTCACCCTCACCCTCATCCTAAACCTAACCCTAATGCTCACACTCAACATAACCCAAACCCTCACAATCACCCTAACCCTCAGCTTAAACCTAAGCCTAACAATAACCTGAAACCTAACCCTCACACTCACCCTCACCCTAAACCTAACCCTAACACTAATCCTAACCCTCTCACTCACCTTCACACGCACCCTAACCCTAAACCTAACCCTAAACCTAAACATCACCTTAAACCTAAACCTCACCCTAATCCTTAGCCTAACCCTCACCCTAACCCTAACCCTCACCCTCACCCTCAGGCTCACCTTAAACCTAATCCTAACCCTAACTCTCACCCTCACCCTCAACCTAGCCCTACCCCTAACGCTAACGCTCACCATAACCCTAACATCCAACCTAACCCTAACTCTAAACCTAATGCTAACCCTCACCCAAACCCTAACACTCACCCCAAAACTTACCCTCACCCTAACCCCAACCCTAATGCTCACCATAACCCTAACCCTCAAACTCATAGTCACCCTCAGCCTAACCCTAAACCTAAGCCTAACAGTATCCCTAAACCTCACACTTAACCTCACCCTAAACCTAACCCTAACCCCAACCCAAACCCTCAACTGAACCCTCAACCTCACCCTCACCCAAGCCCTAACCCTAATACTAACCCTAAACCTAACCCTAAACCTGACCCTCAACCTAACCCTTACCCTCACCCTAACACTAAGGCTAAACCTAACATGAACCCACACAGTAACCCTAAACCTCAGCCTAACCCTAACCCTCACACTATCCCTAACCCTCACCCTAACGCTAACCCTCACCCTCACCCTAGCCCTAACCCTCACCCTCATCTAACCCTCACCCTAACCCTCACCCTAACCCTCACCCTAACACTCAACCACAACCTCACCCCAAACCTAACCCTAATGCTCACATTCAACATAACCCTAAACCTCACACTCACCCTCACCCTCAGCTTAAACCTAAGGCTAACAATAAACCGAACCCTAAACCTCACACTCACCCTCACCCTAACCCTAATCCTAACCCTAAACTTAACCCTCTCACTCACCCTCACCCTCAACCTAAACCTAACCCAAACACTCAACCGAAACTTCACACTCACCCTAACCCTAACCCTCACCCTCATCCTAGCCCTCACCCCAATCCTAATCCTAACCCTAATCCTCATCCCAAACTTCAACCTAACCATAACCCTAGCCATCACTCAAAAGCTAATCCTCATCCCCACACTCACCCTCAGCCTAACCCTAACTCTAAGCCTCACGCTCACCCTCAACCTCACAATAAACTTAACACAAAACCTCAAGCCAACCCTCACACTCACCCTAAACATCACCTTCAACCTAAACGTCACCCTAATCCGCACCAGAACCCTAACCCTCCCCATAACGCTAACACTCACCCCCATCTAACCCTCACCCTAACCCAAACCCTAACCCTCACCTTAACCCTAAACATCACCCTCACCCTAAAACTAACGCTAAAGCTCACACTCAACATATCCCTAACCCTCACTCTCACCCTCACCCTCAGCTTAAACCTAAGCCTAACAATAACCCAAACCCTAACCCTCACACTCACCCTCACCTAAACCTAACCCTAACACTAATCCTAACCCTCTTACTCACTCTCACACTCACACTAACCCTAACCCAAACCCTCAACCTAAACATCACCCTAAACCTAACCCTCACCCTAACCCTTAGCCTAACCCTCACCCTAACCCTAACCCTCACCCTCACCCTCAGGCTCACCTTAAACCTAATCCTAACCCTAACCCTCACCCTCAACCTAACCCTTCCCCTAACGCTAAACCTCACCCTAACCCTAACCTCCAACCTAACCCTAACCCTAAACCTAACGCTAACCCTCACCCAAACCCTAACACTCACCCCAACACTTACCCTCACCCTAACCCCAACCCTAATGCTCACCATAACCCTAAACCTCAAGCTCATAGTCACCCTCAGCCTAACCTTAAACCTAACACTAATCCTATCCCTAAGCCTCACCCTCACCCTCACCCTAAACCTAACCCTAAGTCTCAACCTCACCCTAAACCTAACCCAAACCCTCAACTGAACCCTCACCCTCACCCTCACCCTAAACATCACCCTAACCCTAACCATCACCCTTAACCTCACCCAAGCCCTAACCCTCATACTAACCCTAAACCTCACCCTAAACCTGACCCTCAACCTAACCCTTACCCTCACCCTAACACAGAGCCTAAACCTAACATGAACCCTCACAGTTACCCTAACCCTCACCTCAACCCTAACCCTCACACTATAATTAACCCTCACCCTAACCCTAACACTAAACCTCACCCTAACCCTAACCATCACCCTCACTCTCACCCTGAGCCTAACACTCAGCCTAAAGCCTAACCCTAACCCTAACCCTCACAGTCAACCTCACCCTAACCCTAACTCTAATCCTCTAACTCACCCTCAACTTCACCCTAAACCTAATGCAAACCCTCAAACGAACCATCACACTCACCCTAAACATCACCCTAAACCTAAACCTCACCCTAACGCTATTCCTCACCCTCAACCTAACCCTAACCCTCACCCTAACCCTAACCCTCACCCTCATTTAACCCTCACCCTAAATCAAACCCTAACCCTCACCCTAACCCTCAACCTCACCCTCACCCTAAACCTAACCCTAATGCTGACACTCAACATAACCCTGACCCTCACACTCACCCTCACCCTCAGCTTAAACCTAAGCCTAACAATCATCCTAACCCTAAACCTCACACTCACCCTCACCCTAAACCTAACCCTAACCCTAATCCTAACCCTCTCACTGACCCTCACACTCACCCTAACCCTAACCCAAAACGTCAACCTAAACATCACCCTAAACCTAACCCTCACCCTAACCCTCACCCTAACCCTAACCCTCACCCTCAGCCTCACCCACAGGCTCACTCTAAACGCAATCCTAACCCTAACCCTCACCTTCACCCTCAACCAAACCCTCACCCTAACCCTAAACTTCACCCTAACCCTAACCCTCACGCTCACAGTCACCCTCAGCCTAACCCTAAACCTAAGCATAACCCTATCCTTAATCCTCACATTCACTGTCATCCTAAACCTAACCCTAAGTCTCACCCTCACCCTCACCCTCACCCTAACCCTAACCCAAACCCACAACTGAACCCTCACCCTCACCCTCACCCTAACCCTCACCCTCACCATAAACATCACCCTAACCCTAACCCTCACCATTACCCTCACCCTAGCCCTAACCCTCATACTAACCTTAAACCTCACCATAATCCTAACCCTCAACCTAACCCTTACTCTCACCCTAACACTAAGCCTAAACCTAACATGAACCCTCACAGTAACCGTAAACCTCACCCTAACCCTAACCCTCACACTAACCCTAACCCTCACCCTAACCCTAACCATACCCCTCACCCTAACCCTCACTCTGACCCTAAACCCAACCCTAACCCTCACCCTCACCATCATCCTAACACTCACCCAAACCTAACCCTCACCCAAACCCTAACCCTCATACTCTCCCTCACCCTCACCCTCACTCTAACTCTCACCCTCATCCTCACCCTAACCCTCACCCTAATCCTAACCCTATCAGTCACCCTCACCATCACCCTCACCCTCAGCCTACCTCTAAACCTAACACTACTCCTAAACCTATACCTCACCCAAACCCTCAACTTAACCCTAAACCTAACCCTCACTTTCACCCTAACCCTAACCTCACTGACAAGCTAGTATTCACCATAACCCTAATCCTAACCCTACCCCTCACCCTAACCCTAACCCTCACCCTAACACTCACCCTTACCCTCACCCTAACCCTCACCCTCACCCTAACCCTAAACCTCACCCTAACCCTAACCCTAACCCTCACCCTAACCTTTAACTTTACCCTCACCCTAACCCTCACACTAACTCTAACCCTCAACTTAATCCTAACCCTAACCATCAGCTTCACCCTCACCCTCACCCTAAGCCTCACTGTCACCCTCACGCTCACCCTCACCCTAAACCTAACCCTCACCCTAAACCTATCCCTCACTCTAACAATAAACCTCACAATCACCCTCACGCTCACCTCACCCTAACCCTAAACCTAATCCTAACCCTCAAGCTAAACCTACCCTAACCCTAATGTAACTCTAACTCTCAAACTCACGCTAAACCTCACGCTAACCCTTACTCTCAGCATGAATCTAACCCTAACCCTAACCCTCACACTAACCCTAACCCTCACCCTAACCCTAACCATACCCCTCACCCTAACCCTCACTCTGACCCTAAACCCAACCCTAACCCTCACCCTCACCATCATCCTAACACTCACCCAAACCTAACCCTCACCCAAACCCTAACCCTCATACTCTCCCTCACCCTCACCCTCACTCTAACTCTCACCCTCATCCTCACCCTAACCCTCACCCTAATCCTAACCCTATCAGTCACCCTCACCATCACCCTCACCCTCAGCCTACCTCTAAACCTAACACTACTCCTAAACCTATACCTCACCCAAACCCTCAACTTAACCCTAAACCTAACCCTCACTTTCACCCTAACCCTAACCTCACTGACAAGCTAGTATTCACCATAACCCTAATCCTAACCCTACCCCTCACCCTAACCCTAACCCTCACCCTAACACTCACCCTTACCCTCACCCTAACCCTCACCCTCACCCTAACCCTAAACCTCACCCTAACCCTAACCCTAACCCTCACCCTAACCTTTAACTTTACCCTCACCCTAACCCTCACACTAACTCTAACCCTCAACTTAATCCTAACCCTAACCATCAGCCTCACCCTCACCCTCACCCTAAGCCTCACTGTCACCCTCACGCTCACCCTCACCCTAAACCTAACCCTCACCCTAAACCTATCCCTCACTCTAACAATAAACCTCACAATCACCCTCACGCTCACCTCACCCTAACCCTAAACCTAATCCTAACCCTCAAGCTAAACCTACCCTAACCCTAATGTAACTCTAACTCTCAAACTCACGCTAAACCTCACGCTAACCCTTACTCTCAGCATGAATCTAACCCTAACCCTAATCCTCACACTGACCCTATTCCTTACCCTCACACTAACCCTCATCCTAAACCTCACCCTAACCCTAACCCTATCCCTAACCCTAACGCAAACCCTAATGCTCAATCTAACTGTAACCATACGCCTCAAACTAAATCTCATCCTAAACTTAACCCTAACCCAAACCCTTACGTTAACACTAACCCTAACACTCAACCTAACCCTAATCCTCACCCACACCCTCAGCCATATCCTCAGCCTAACCCTAACCCTAATCCTCACCCTCATCCTAACTCTAACCCTAACCTTCACTCTCACCCTCACCCCCACCCTCACCATAACCCTAACCCGAACCCTAAACTGAAACCTCACCCTAACCCAAATCCTAACCTTCTCCCTAACCCTCATTCTAACACTAACCCTAACCCTTACCGTAACCCTACACCTCATCCTAAACCTCACCCTAACCCTAAACCTATCCCTAACCCTAACGCTAACCCTAACGCTCACACTAACCATAACTGTACCCCCCATCTAACCCTCATCCTAAACTTAAGCCTAACCCAAACGCTCACGCTAACCTTACCCCTAAAACTCACCCTAACTCTAATCCTCACCCACACCCTCACCATCACACTCAGCCTAACCCTCAGACTAAGCCTAAACCTAACCCTAACACTCACACTAACCCTCACACTCACCCTAAACCTAAGCCTCACCATCACCCTCAACCTCACCCTTACCGAAAACCTAACCCTCACGTTAACCCTAACACTCACCCTAATGCTAAGCCTCAACCTAACCATTACACTCACCCTAACACTAAGTGTAACCCTAAAACTTAATCTCACAATAACCGTCACCCTAAACATCACCCTATCCCTAATCCTAACCCTAACCCTCACCCTAACCCTAACCTCACACTCACTCCCACCCTCAGCTTAACCCAAAGCCTAAGACTAACCCTTACCCTAATCCTCACACTCACCCTCACCCTAACCCTAAGTCTAAGCCTCACCCTCACCCTCAACCTCACCCTAAACCTAACGCAAAACCGCAAACCAACCCTCAAACTCACCCTAAACATCACCCATACCCTAACCCTCACCCTAATCCGCACCAGAACCCTAACCCTCACCATAAAGCTAATACTCACCCTCACCCTTACCCTAACCCTCACGCTAACCCTAACCCTCACCCTCATCTAACCCTCACCCTAACCCAAACCCTAAATCTCACCCTAACCCTAAACCTCACCCTCACCCTAAACATAACCCTAACCCTCACTCTCACCCTCACAGTCAGCTTAAAACTAAGCCTAACAATAACCGGAACCCTAACCCTCACACTCACCCTGACCCTAAACTTAACCCTAACACTAATCCTAACCCTCTCACTCACTCTCACACTCACCCTAACCCTAAACCAAACCCTCAACCTAAACATCACCCTAAACATAACTCTCACCCTAACCCTTAGCCTAACCCTCACCCTAACACTAACCCTCACCCTCACCCTCAGGCTCACCTTAAACCTAATCCTAACCCTAACCCTCACCCTCACGCTCAACCTAACCCTACCACTAACGCTAACCCTCACCCTAACCCTAACCTCCAACCTAACCCTAACCCTAAACGTAACGCTAACCCTCACCCAAACCCTAACACTCACCCGAACAATAACCTCACCCTAACCCCAACCCTAATGCTCACCATAACACTAAATCTCAAGCTCATAGTCACCCTCAGCCTAACCCTAAACCTAACCCTAACCCTATCCCTAAACCTCACATTCACCCTCACCCTAAACCTAACCCTAAGTGTCAACCTCACCATAAACCTAACCAAACCCTCAACTGAACCCTCACCCTAACCCTCACCCTCACCCTAACCATCACCCTAAACCTAACCATCACCCTTAACCTCACCCAAGCCCTAACCCTCATACTAACCCTAAACCTCACCCTAAAGCTGACCCTCAACCTAACCCTTACCCTCAAGCTAACACTAAGCCTAAACCTAACATGAAACTTCACAGTAACCCTAACCCTCACCCGAACCCTAACCCTCAAACTATCCCTAACCCTCACCCGAACCCTAACCCTAAACCTCACCGTAACCCTAACCATCACCCTCACTCTCACCCTGAGCCTAACCCTCAGGCTAAAGCCTAACCTTAAACCTAACCCTCACAGTCAACCTCACACTAACCCTAAATCTAAGCCTCACCCTCACCCTCAACCTCACCCTAAATCTAACGCAAACCCTCAAACCAACCCTCACACTCACCCTAAACATCACCCTAACCCTAACCCTCACCCTAACGCTATTCCTCACCCTCAACCTAACCCTAACCCTCACCCTAACCCTAACCCTCACCCTCATTTAACCCTCACCCTAAATCAAACCCTAACCCTCACCCTAACCCTCAACCTCACCCTCACCCTAAACCTAACCCTAATGCTCACACTCAACATAACCCTAACCCTCACACTCACCCTCACCCTCAGCTTAAACCTAAGCCTAACCATCACCTAACCCTAAACCTCACATTCACCCTCAACCTAAACCTAACCCTAAACTTAATCCTAACCCTCTCACTGACCCTCACACTCACCCTAACCCTAACCCAAACCCTCAACCTAAACCTCAATCTAAACATTACCCTCAACCTAACACTAAGCCTAACCTTAACACTAACCTTCACTAACCCTAAACCTCACCCTAACCCTAACCGTCACCCTAACTTAACCCTAACACTCACCCTAACCCTCAACCTAACCCTTAATCTCACCCTAACACTAACCATAACACTAAACCTCAACCTCACCCTAAACCTCACCCTAACCCTAACCCTAACAGTAACTCTCAACCTCACCCTCAACCTCACCCTAACCCTAACCCTCACCCCAACACTTACCTTCACCAAAACCCTCACCCTAACGCTAACCCTAACGCTAAACCTCACCTCACCCGCAACCTCACCTTAACCGTAACCCTAACCCTAACCCTAACAATAACCCTAACTCTAACCCTAAACTTAATCCTTACCTTAACCCACACCATCACCCTCACCTTCACCCTAAACGGAACCCTAATCCTCTCCATAAACCTAAATCTCTCCCTAAACCTAACCCTCACACTCACCCTAACCCTCACCCTAAAACTTACCCTCACCCTAACCCTCAGCCTGACCATAAACCTATCCCTAACCTTCACCTTAACCTTCACCCTAAACCCAACCGTAACGGTCACCCTCAAACTAACCCTGAACCTCACCATAGCCCTAAACCTGCCCCTCATCATAACCATCATCCTAACCCTCACCCGAACCATAAATCTAACCCTAAAACTTACCCGCACCCTAACACTCACCCTCACCCTCACCCTAAGCCTCAACCTCACCCCCACCCTAACCATGACCCTATCCCTCACCCTCACCCTCACCCTAAGCCTAAGCCTCACACTAACCCTAACCCTAACTCTCACACTCACCCTCACCCTCAGCCTAATCCTAAGACTGATATTAACCCTAACCCTAGCCCTCACACTCACTCTCACCCTAAACCTAACCCAAACACTCAACCAAAACCTCACCCTCACCCTCACCCTAACCATCACACTCACCCTAAACATCACACTAAACCTTATCCTCACCCTCACCCTAACCTTAACCCTAAGAATAACCCAAACCCTAACCGTAAACCTAACCCTCACCCTAACCCTAAACCTCACGCTAACCCTCGGCCTCACCCTCACCCTCATCTTAACCCTAAGCCTAACCCTAACCCTCACCCTTACACTCACCTTAACACAAATCCTAACCCTAAAACTCACCCTAACAGTAACCCTAACCCTCACCCTTACTTTATCCTCACCCTCACCCTAACCCTCACATTAACCTTTATGCTCACCCTAACCCTAACCCTACCCTTCACCCTAACCCTCACCCTAATTCTAACCTTAACCCCTAACCTAACCCTCTCTCTAACCCTAACCCTAACCCTCACCCTCACCCTAACCCTCACCCTAATTCTAACCTTAACCCCTAACATAACCCTCTCTCTAACCCTAACCCTAACCCTCACCCTCACCCTAACTCTCACCTAATCCTCACCCTAACCCTAACCTCTACCTAACCGAGACCCTCACCCTCAACCTCGCCCTCATCTTTACACTAAAACTCACCCTCACACTTCTCCTCACCCTAAACATCACCCTAATCCTAAACCTCACACTCACCCTCACTCTCACCTTCAGCCTAAACCTAACTCTAAAGCTAATCCTAAACATAACCCTCAGCATTACCCTATCCCTCACCCTTAACCCTAAACCTCACCCTCACCCTAACCCTAATCGTAACCCTCACACTAAACCTAACCCTCACTCTAAACCTAAACCTAAACCTCACCGTATCCCTCACCCTAAACCTAACCCTAACTCTCACCCTAACCCTAATCATCACACTAATCTAGCCATCACCCTAACCCTAACCCACACCCTAAAGCTGACCCTCACCCCACCCTCAAATTAACACTAAGGCTAACTCTCACCCTAACCCTAACCCTCACCCTAAACCTAACCCTCACCCTATCCCTCAACCTAACCCTAACCCTAAGCATAACCCTCACCCTCACCTTAACCAGAACCCTAATCCTAACCCTCAACTTATTCCTAACCCTCACCCTAACCCTAATCCTCACCCTAACTCTTTCCCTCACCCTAACACCAACCCTAACCCTAACACTAAGCCTCACACTAACCGTAACAATCACCCTAAGCCTAACATTAACCCTAACCCTAACCCTCACCCTCACCCTAAACCTATCCCTAACCCTAACCCACACCCTCACCCTCACCCTCATCCTCACCCTCACCCTAAATCTAACCCTAACAATAACCCTAACCCTAACCCTAAACCTAACCCATCACCCTCACCTTAACCCTAAGCCTAACACTAACCCAAACCCTCACCCTCACCTTAACACTAAAGCTAACTCTAACCCTCACCCTAACAGTAACCCTAACCCTCACCCTCACCCTAACCGTCACCCGAACTTTATCCTCACCCTATCCCTACCCCTCAAATTAACCCTAATGCTTACCCTAACCTTAACAGTACACCTCACCCGAACCCTCACCCTAACTCTAATCCTAACCCTAAACCTAACCCTCATCTAAACCTAACCCTAATTTTCAACGTTACCCTAACCTTTACCATCACCCGAACCCTCACACTAAACCTAACACTCACCCACACCCTAATCCTCAAGCTCACCCTAACCCTAACCCTCACCTAATCCTCACACTAACCTTAACCATTATCTAACAAAGACCCTCACCCTCACCCTCACCCTAAACTTCACCCTAACCCTCACCCTCACCCTAGCCCTCACCCTAAACGTAACCCTTACTCTAAACCTCACCCGCACCCTCACCCTCATGCTCAGCCTTACCTTACCCTACCACTAATCCTAACCTTAACCCTCAACCTGATCATAACACTCACCATAACCCTTACCCTCACCCTCACATATCCCTAACCTTAACCCTCACACTAAACCTAACCCTCACCCTAAACCTAACCCTACCCCTCACCCCAAAACTCAACCTAAACTTAAACCTAACCCTCACCCTAACGCAAATCCTCACCCTCACCCTAGCCCTCACCCTAATCCTAACCCTCATCTTAAACTTCACCCTCACACCACCCTCAAACTAACCCTAACCATAACACTCACCCTAACCCTAACCCTAACCCGCACACTAGCCCTCACCTTAAACCGAACCCTAACCCTCCCCCTCACCCAAACCCTAACCTTAACCCTAACCCTAACCCTCACCCTAACACTAACCTTAACCCTAACCCTAACCCTTACCTTAACCCTCACCCTAACCCTTAACCTCATCCTCACCATAAACCTCACACTAAACCTAAACCTCACCCAAACTCTAACCCTAACCGTCACCCTCACCCTCACCCTCATGCTAACCCTATCCCTAACCCTCACCTTAACCCTAAAACTCACCCTAACCCTAACCCTAACAATCACTCTCAAGCTCACCTTATCCCTAACCCTAACCCTCACCCTAACCTTCACTCTAACCCTGCTGCTAACTCTAACACTCACCCTAACCCTCACGCTATCACTTACCCACACCATAAACCTAAAGCTAACCCTCACCCTCACACTCACCCTAAATCTCACCCTAAACTTAACCCTAACCCAAACACGAAACCCTAACCCTAACTTGAACCCTAAACCTCACCCGAAACCTTAAACCTAACCCTAAACCTAACCCTCAAGCTAAGTGTCACCCTATCCCTAACCCTATCCCAAACCCTAACCCTCACCCTAACCCTCACCCTAAACCTTATACTCACCCTCACCCTAACCCTAACCCTAACGCTGACGCTTACAATAACTCTAACCCTCACCCTAAACCTAACCTTACCCCTCACCCTAACCCTCATCCTAACCCTAAATCTAACTCAAAACCTATCCCTCACACTAATCCTAACCCTAACCCTCACCCTCATCATAACTCACCCTAACCCTAACACTCTCAACCTCACCCTCACCCTCAGCCTAACCCATACCCTCACACTAACCCTAACCATCACGCTAACCCTCAACCTAATACTCGACACTAAACCAAACCATAACCCTTACACTAACCCTAACCCTAAACATCACCAAAATCCTCAATAACCCTAAATCTAGTCCTAACCCTAACCCTTACCCTCACCCTAACCCTAACACTCACCCTAACCCTAACCTTCACCCTAACACTAAGCCTAATCCTAACACAAACCCTCACACTAATCCTAAACCTCAGCCTAAACCTAACCCTCAACCTAAACCTAACCCTAACCCAAATCCTCACCCTCATCTTATCCCTCACACTAACCCTTTTCCTGTCCCTAACCCTAACCCTAACCCTAACCCTCACACTTTCCGTAACCCTCACCCTCACCAAAAACTTCACCCTTACCCTTACCTTACCCTCACACTAACCCTCACCCTAAGCCAAAACCTCAACCTAACCTAATCAAAACACTCACACTAAACCTCACCCTAACCCTAATGCTAACCCCAACACTCACCCTCACTCTAACCCTCACCCTAAACCTGAACCTCACTCTAACCCTAACCCTAACCCACAATCTCACCCTAAACCTCACCCTAACCCTAACCCTCAACCTAATCCTTACCCTCACCCTAACCCTCACCATAAACCCAACCCTAAACTAACCATAAACCTCACCCTAACCCTCACCCTCATCCTAACCCTAATCCAAACCCTAACCCTCAACCTAAACCTCACCCTAACCCTAACCTTAACCTTCACACTAACCCTAACCCTCACCCTAAGCTTAACCCAACCCCTCACCCTAACCCTAACCCTCATGCTCACCCTAAACCTAACCCTAACCCTATTCCACACCCTCACCCTCACCCTCATCCTCACCCTCACCCTAAACCTAATCCTAACAATAACCCTAATCGTAAACCTAACCCTCACCTTAACCCTAACCCTCAAGCTAACCCTCATCCTCACCCTCACCCTCACCTTAACCCTAAGCCTAACCCTAACCCTCACCCTCACCCTCAACTTAATTCTAAAGCTAACCCTAACCCTCACCCTAACAGTAACCCTAACCCTAACTCTCACCCGAACTGTCACTCTAACATTAACCTCACCCTAACCCTAACCCTCACATTAACCCTAATGTTCACCCTAACCTTAACAGTATCCCTCACCCAAACCCTCATCCTAACTCTAACCCTAACCCTAAACCTAACCCTCACCTAACCCTAAATCTCAACCTTACCCTAACACTCAACATCACCTGAACCCCCACCCTAAACCTAACACGCACCCACACCCTATCCCTAAAGCTCACCCTCACCCTCACCCTCACCTAATCCTCACCCTAACTCTAACCATTATCTAACAAAGGCCCTCACCCTCACCCTCACCCTAAACTTCACCCTAACCCTCACCCTCACCACAGCCCTCACCCTAAATGTAACCCTACCCGTAAACCTCACCCGCACTCTCACCTTCATGCTCAGCCTTACCCTAACCCTCCCCTAATCCTAACCCTAACCATCAACCCCATCATAACCCTCACCATAAACCTTACCGCCACCCTCACCCTAAGCCTAACAATAACGCTCTCACTAAACCTAACCCTCACCCTAAATCTAACCCTACCCCTCACCCCAAACATCAACCTAAACCTAACCCTAACCCTCACCCTAACGCTAACCCTAACCCTCACCCTAGCCCTCATCTTAATCCTAACCATCATCCTAAACCTCACCCTTACACCACCCACAAACTAACCCTATCCCTAACCCTCACCCTAAGCTTAACCCTCACCCTAACCCTAACCCGCACCCTAGCACTCACCGTAACCCTAACCCTAAACCTCCTCGTCACCCTAACCCTAAACCTAACCCTAACCCTCACCCTAAACCTCACCCTAACACTAAACCTAACCCGAACCCTCACCTTTACCTTAACCCTCACCCTAACACTTAACCTCATACTCACTCTAAACCTCACACTAAACCTAACCCTCACCCTAACTCTAACCCTAACCATCACCCTCACCCTCACCCTCACGCTAACCCAAAACCTAACCCTCTCCCTCACCCTCACCCAAACACTACTATTACCTGTAACACTCACTCTAACCCTCACGCTATCACTTAAACACACCATAAACCTAAACATAACCCTAACCCTCACCCTAACCATAAACCTCACCCTAACCCTAACAGTAACCCAAACACAAAACCCTTAACCTAACCCTAAACTGAGCCCGAACCCTCATCCGAAACCTTAACCCTAAACCTAAACCAAACCCTCAAGCTAACAGTCACCCTAAACCTAACCCTATCCCTAACCCTAACCCTCACCCTAACCCGCACCCTAAACCATATCCTCACCCTCACCCTAACCCTAAACCTAACGCTAACCCTCACAATAAATCTAACCTCACCCTAAACCTAAATTTACCCTTCACCCTAACCATCATCCTAACCATAAACCAAACCCAAAACCTCTCCCTAACCCTAATCCTAACCCTAACTCTCACCTTCACCCTCACCCTCAGCCTAACCCTAACCCTCACACACCCTAACCGTCAAGCTAACCCTCAACCTAATGCTCACACTAACCCTAACCCTAACCCTTACACTAACCCTAATACTAAACCTCAACAAAACCCTCAATAACCCTAAACCTAGACCTTACCTTAAAACTTACCCTCACCTTAAACCTAACCCTCACCCTCACCCTAACCCTAAACCTCACCCTAAACCTAACCTTCACCCTAAACCTTACCCTCACCCTAATACTAAGCCTAAACCAGACACCAACACTCATACTAACCCTAACCTTCAGCCTAAACCAAATCCTCAACCTAAACCTAACCCTAAACCTAATCCTCACCCTCACCTTATCCCTCACACTAACCCTTTTCCTAACCCTAACTCTAACCCTCACCCTAACCCTAACCCTCTCCCTTTCCGTAACCCTCACCCTCACCAAACACCTCACCCTTACCCTTACCTTACCCTCACCCTAACCCTCACACTAACCAAAAACCTCACCCTAAACTAACCAAAACACTCACACTAAACCACACCCTAACCCTAATGGTAACCCTAACACTCACCCTCACCCTAAACCTCACCCTAAACCTTCACCTCAAACTAACACTAACCCTAAACCTCAACCTCAACATAAACCTGACCCTAACCCTAACCCTCATCCTAACCCTTACCCTTACCCTAACCCTAAACCTAATCTAACCCTTAACCTCACCCTAACCCTTACTCTCACCCTAACCCTAATCTAAAACCTAACTCTCAACCTAACCTAATCCTAACCCTAACCCTAACCTTCACACTAACCCAAACCGTCACCCTAACCTTAACCCTACCCCTCACCCTAAACCTCATCCTAACCCTAACCCTAAACCTAACCCTAGCCCTAAACCTCACACTAACCCTAACCCTCACCCTCACCCTCACCCTCAACATAACCATAAACCTAACCCTAAACCTAAAAATAACCCTAACCCTAACCCTTATCCTAACCCTCACCTTCACCCTCACCCTAACCCTAACCCTCACCCTTAACCTAACCCTCAACCTCACCGTAACCCTAAACCTAACCCTAAAATTTACGCTCACCCTAACACTAACCCTAACCCTAAAACTAGCCATTACACTATCCCTAATCCTCAGCCTAACCCTAACCCTCAACCTAACCCTATCCCTAACCCTAACCCTCACCCTCACCCTAAACCTAATCCTAATCCTAACCCTCACCCTAAACCTAACCCTCACCCTATTCCCAACCCTCAATCTCACCCTCACTCTAACCCTAACCCCAAACCTAACACTCACCCTAAACCTCACCCTTACTGTAAACCTAAACCTAACCCTCACCCTAACCCACAAGCTTACCATAATCCTCACCATAACCCTAACCCTCACACTTAACATTACTCTCACCCTCAACCTAACCCTCACCCTAAACCTAACCCTCACACTAACCTTACGCTAACCCTCACACTAACCCTCACCCTACCATAATGCTAACCCTAACACTCACCCTGACCCTAACCTTCACCCTAACCCGAAACCTCACCCTAAACCTAACCCTATCCCTAACCCTCAACCTAACCTTTACCCTCAACCTAACACTAACACTAACCCTCACACTAACAATAAACCTCACCCTAACTCTAACCTCACCCTAACCCTAATCCTCACCCTAACCCTAACCCTAACCCTCACCCTCAGCCTAACCTTTAACCTTACCCTCACCCTAACCCTCACACCAAACCTAACCCTAAGCCTAACCGTTACCCTCTCCGTCACGCTCACCCTCAGCCTAAATTTAAACCTAACCCTACTCTTAACCCTAACCCTCAGCTTCACCCTCACACTAACCCTAACCCTAAACCTAACTCTAAGCATAACCCCCACACTCACACTCACCCTCACCCTAAGCCTCACTGTCAACCTCACGCTCATCTGCACCCTAACCCAAAGCCTAACCCTCACCCTAAACCTATCTCTCACCCTAACCATAAACCTCACAATCACCCTCACCCTCACCTCACCCTAACCATAAATCTAACCCTAACCCTCACCCTAAACCTCACCCTAACCCTAATGCTAACGTTAACCCTCACACTCACCATAAACCTCATGCTAGCCATTACTCTCACCGTAAATCTAACCCTAACCCTAACCCTCACCCTGACCCTAACCCTCACGTAAACCCTAACCCTAACCCTAATCCTAACCCTCATCCTAAACCTCACCCTAACTCTAAACCTATCCCTAACCCTAAAGCTAACCCAAACGCTCACCCTCACCCTCACCCTAACCTAATCCTAACCCTAACCCTCACCCTTAACCTTAAACTAACCCTCATACTAACCATCACCCTAACTCTAACCCTCACCCTAACCTACCACTAAATCTCACACTAACACTCACCCTCACCCTATCCCTATTCCTCACAATAAACCTCACACTCACACTCACCCCACCCTATTCCTAACCCTAAATCTCACCCTCACCCATACCCTAACCCTCACCCTCACCCTCACACTAACCCTAACCCTAACCCACAACCTAACCCTAACGCTAAACCTAACCCTCACGCGAACCCTAAACCTAACCCTCACCCTCACACTCACCCTAACCCTAATCCTAAACCTAACCCTCACGCTAACTCTAACCCTAACCCTAATGGTAAACATAAACCTCACCTTCACCCTAACCCTCACCTTAAACCTTACCCTCACCCTAACCCTCATCTTAACCCTCACCCTAACCCTAATCCTAACCATCACCCTAACCCTAATCCTCAACCCCACCCTCACCCTAAGCCTAACCCTAAGACTAAGCCTAACCCTAACCCTACCCCTCAGCCTAATGCTCACCCTAACACTAATCCTAACCCTAATACTCACCCTATCCCTAACCCTAACCCTAACCCTCACCCTAACACTAACACTAATGCTAACCATAAACCTTACCAACAATCTAACCCTCACCCTAACCCCTACCCTCCGCCTAACCCTAACACTCACCCTCACCCTAACCCTCACACTAATCCTTACCCTCAACCTAACCCTAAACCTAACCCTCACACTAACCCTAACCCTCACCTAACCCTACACCTACCCCTAAGCCTAACCCTCATCCTACACCTAAACCTAACCCAAAACCTCACCCTAACCTTAAGCTTAACCCTAACCCTAAACCTTCTCCTAACCCTAACACTCACCCTCAACCTCACCCTCTCCCTCACCCTAAACCTAACCCTCATCCTAACCCTCACACTAACCCTAACCCTAAAACTCACACTCACCCTCAACCTCAACATCACCCTCAGCATAACACTAAACATAACCCTAATCCTAACCCTAAACCTCACCCTCACCCTAACCGTCACCCTAATTCTTACCTTCAAACTAATCCTAACCCTAATCCTAACCCTAACATTCACAATAAACCTAACCCTCACCCTAATCACAACCCTACCCCTTACCCTAACCCTCAACCTAAACCTAACCCTATCCTAAACCTAACCCTCACCCTAACCCTCACCCTCACGCTAACCCTAACCCTAACACTCAACCTTACCCTAAACCTCAGCCAAAGCCTTAACCTCATCCTCACCCTAAACCTCACACTAAACCTGACCCTAACCCTAATGCTAAGCCTAACCCTAACCCTCACCCTCACCCTAACCCTCACCCTAAACCTCACACTAACCCTAATACTAACCTCCACCCTAACCCTAACGTTCACCCTAACCCTAACCCTAACCCTAACCCTCACGGTCACCCTCACTATCTCTCCGTAACCCTAAGACTAACCCAAACCCTCACCCTAACCCTAATACTAACCTCCACCCTAACCCTAACGTTCACCCTAAGCCTCATGCTCACACTCACCCTCTCCTTAACCCTAAGCCTAACCCTAACCGTCATCCTAACCCTCCCCTTAACACTAAACCTAAGCCTAACCCTCACTCTAATAGTAACCCTAAACCTCACCCTCACCCTAACTCTCACCCTTACTTTATCCTCACCCTAACCCTAACCCTCACATTAAACCTAATACTCACCCTAACCATAACCCTACCCCAACCCTAACTCTTACCCTAACTTTATGCCTAACCCTAACCCTCACCTAACCCTATCCCTAAGCCTAACCCTAACCCTCACCTAACCCGGTTAGGGTTACTAAACCTCAACCTCATCCTAACCCTCACCATCACCTGAACCTACACCCTCACCCTAACCCTCACCTAATCCTCACCCTAACCCTAACATTACCTAACCAAGACCCTCACCCTTACACTCACCTTCACCCTAATCCTCACCCTCACCCTAGCCCTCACCCTAACCGTAATCCTAACCCTAAAATTCACCCGCACCCTCATCCTCACCCTCAGCCTAACACTAACACTATCCCTATTCGTATCCCTAAACCTTGCACTCACCCTTACCCTCACCATTACCCTTACCTCACCCTCACCCTAACCCTAACCGTAACCCTCACACTAAACCTAACCTCACCCTAAACCTAACCCTACCCCTCACCATAACCCTCATACTAAACCTAACTCAAACCCTCACCCTAACCCTAAACCTCACACTCACCCAGGCCCTCACCATAACCCTTTCCCTCACCCTAAACCTCACCCTCATACCACCCTCAAATTAACCCTAACCATAACCCTCAACCTAACCCTAACACTAAAACTCACACTCACCCTCACCCTCACCATCACCCTCAGCGTAACACTAACCATAACCCTAATCCTAACCCTAAACCTCACCCTCACCCTAACCGTCACCCTAATTCTTACCTTCACACTAATCCTAACCCTAACCCTAACCCTAATACTTACACTAAACCTAACCCTCACCCTAACATAACCATACCCATTACCCTAACCCTCACCCCAACCCTATCCGTATCCCTAACCCTAACCCTATCCCTAACCCTCACCCTAACACTAACCCTAACCCTCACCCTTACCTCACAATAAGCCTTAACCTCATCCTCACCCTAAAACTCACACTAAACCTAACCCTCAGCCTAACTCTAACCCTAACCGTCACCCTCACCCTTACCATTACCCTTACGCTAACACTAACCCTAACCCTCACCCTAACCCTAAAATCCACCCTAACCCTAACCCTAACCCTCACCCTCAAGCTCACCTTAACCCTACCCATATCCCTCACCCTAAACTTCACTCTAACCCTAATGCTAACTCTAACACTCACCCTAACTCTCACACTATCACTTACCCACACGATAAACCTAAAACTAACCCTAACCGTCACCCTCACCTTAACCTTCTACCTAACCATAATCCTAATCCGAAAGCCTCACCCTAAACTTAACCATAACTCTAACACTAATCCTAAACCTAACCCTTACCCTAACGCTAACCCTTACCCTAACCCTAACTCTAACTCTGACCTAACCCTCAGCCTAACCCTAACCCTAACCATGACCCTCACCCTAACCCTAACCCTCACCCTAACCCTAACCCTCACTCTAACCCTTATCCTCACCCTAACACTAAGCCTAACCCTAACACCAACCCTCCCACTAAACCTAACCCTCAGCCTAAGCCTAACCCTCACCCTAAACCTAATCCTAACCCTAAACCTCACCCTCACCTTAGCCCTCACACTAATCCTATTGCTAACCCATCCCTCACCCTAAAACTAACCCTAACCCTAAACCTCACCCTAAGCCGAACCCTCACCTTAACCCTAACCAAAACCATACCCCTCACCCTATCCCTAACCCTAATCCTCACCCTAAACTTCCTCCTAACACTAACCCTAACCCTAACCATAAACCTCACCCTAACTGTAACCATATCCCTCACCTTCACCCTCACCCTAAACTGAACTGTAATCCTCACTCTAACCCTAACAATAACCCTAACCCTAAACCTAATCTTAACCCTCACCCTCACCCTAACACTAACCCTAACCTTAACCCTGACATTTACCCTAACCCTCACTCTAACCCTAACCCTCAACCTAACCCTTACCCTCACCCTAACACTAAGGCTAATCCTAACTTGAACCCTCACAGTAACCCTAAACCTCACCCTAACCATAACCCTCACAGTAACCCTAACCCTCACCCTAACCATAACCCTACCCCTCACTCTAACCCTAACATCAACCCTAAACCTCACCCTCACCGTCACCCTAACACTCACCCTAACCCTAACCCTCACTGCAACCCTAAACCTCACACTCTCCAAAACCCTCATCCTCACTCTAACACTCACCCTCACCCTAAACATAAACCTAACCCTAACCCTCACCATAACCGTAACCCTAAACCTCACACTAAGAGTAACCCTAACCCTCACCCTCACCCTTACCTTATCCTCACCCTAACCCTAACACTCACCCTAACCCTAACCCTCACCGAAAACCTAACCCTCATACTTTCCAAAACCCTCATCCTCACTCTAACACTCACCCTCACCTTAAACATAACCCTAACCCTAACCCTCACCATAACCGTAACCCTAAACTTCACCCTAATCCTAACACTTAACCTCACCCTCAACCTAACCCTCACTGTTACTGTAACCCTCACCCTAACCTTAACCGTCACCCATACCCTAACCCTCACACTCACCCTCACCCTAACCCTCAGCCTCATTCTACACATCACCCTAACCATAACCCTCACCCTAACCCTAATCCTCTCTCTCACCAGAACCCTAACACCCACCCTAATCCTCACCCTAACCTCCAACCTAACACTAACCCTCACCCTAACCCTAATGCTAACCCTCACCGTAACCCTTACCATGAACCTAACCCTTACCTTCATGCTAACCCTAACAATCACACTGTCCCTAATCTTCACCCTTACCCTAACCCTACCCCTCACCCTAACCCTCAGCCTAACCCTGACCCCAATCCTAACCCTAACCCTCACCGTCACCCTAACACTCATCCTAACCCTCACCCTTCCCCTCACGCTAACCCTAACCCTAACCCTAAAACTCACTCTCAGCCTAACCTTCACCCTGAACCATAACCTCACCATCACGCTAACCCTAAACCTCACCCTAAGCCTAACCCTTACACTAAACCTCAACCTAGTCCTCACCCTAACCCTAATTCTAACCCTAACCCTCCACCGAACCCTAACCCTCATCCTCACCCTAAACCTCACATTAACCCTAAACCTAATCCTCAATCTAATACTTACCCTAACCCTAACCCGAAACCTTACCCTAACACTCACCCTAACCCTAAACCTCACCTTTATCTTTACCCTCACCCTCCGCCTAACCCTCACATTTACAATTACCATCACCCACAACCTAATCCTCACCCTAACCCTAACCCTCACCCTAGCCCTCACCCTAACACTAACCCTAACCCTAACCCTCACCCTCACGCTCACCCTCAGTGTAAAACTAACCCTATCACTATACCTAACCCTAAACTTCACCCTCACCCTAATTCTTACCCTCACACTAATCCTAAACCTAACCCTAACCCTAACTCTCACACTAAACCTAACCCTCACCCTAACCGTAACCCTACCCTTTATCATAACCCTCATCTTAACCCTAACCCTAACCCTCACCCCAACCCTCACCCTAAACCTCACCGTCATCTTAAACCTGACCGTAACCATAATAATAAACATAACCCTCACCCGACCCCTAACCCTCACCCTCACCCTAACCATCAACCTAACCCTCACCCTAATCCTAACCCTAAACCTCACCCTAACCCTAAGCATAACTGTAAACCTAAACCTCACCCTAACACTCACCCTTAACCTAACCCTCACCCTAACCCTAAAACTCACCCTAATCCTCACCCTAACGCTCACTCTCACCCTCACCCTCACCCTAACCCTCACCCTAACGCTCACCCTAACCCTAATGCTAACTCTAACACTCACCCTAACCCTCATGCTATCACTTACCCACACCCCAAACCTAAGCCTAACCTTAAACCTCACCCTCACATTAAACCTCACCCTAACACTAAACCTAATCCTAACCCTAACCCTCACCTACCCCTAACCCTAACCTTCAACGTCACCCTAACCCTAACCATTACCCGAACCCGAACCCTAACCCTAACCCTCACCCACACCCTAACGCTAAAGCTCACCCTCACCCTCACCGTAAACCTAACCCTTAACCTCACCCTAATCATAACAGTAAGCCTAAATTAAAACTCAAAATAACCCTCACCCTCACCCTAACTGTAACCCAAAACCTAACAATCAACCTAACCCTCACCCTAACCTTAACCCTAAACCTAACCCTAAACCTCACATTAACCCTAACCCTACCCCTCACCCTAACCCTCTTGCTAACTCTAAACCTCAACCTTAGCAGAAACCTAACCATATCCCTAACCATAAACCTCACCTTAAGGCTAACTCCAACCCTAAACCTAACCTAACCCGTACCCTAACCCTAAGTCTAACACTTTCCCTAAACTTAAACCTTACCTTCACCCTCTCCCTCAGCCTAACCCTAAACCTAACCCTAACCCTCACCCTCACCCTAGCCCTCACACTAAACCTAATCCTAACACTAACCCTCATCTTAATCCTCACCCTAACCCTAACCCTAAACATCACCCAAAACCTATTCCTCACCCCCACCCTACCCTTCAGCCTAAACCTAAGTCTAAGCCTAACCCTATCCCTAAACCTCACCCTCAACCTAGCCCGCACCCTAACCCTAATCCAAACGATAACCCTCAACCTAACCCTCACCCTAAACCTAACCCTAAACCTCACACTAAACCTAACCCTAACCCTCAACCTAAACCTAACCCTCATCCATACAGTAACTCTAACCCTAACCCTCACCCTAACACTAAACCTAACCGGAACCCTAAACCTCACACTAAACCTAACCCTAAACTTAACCCTCAACCTAGCCCACAACCTAACCCGAATCCTAACCCTATACCTCATCCTAACCCTCACCCTAAACCTGATCCTAAACCTCATACTAAACCTAAACCTCACCCTCACCCTCAGCCTAACCCTAAGCCTAAGCCTAACCCTAAACCTAACCCTGACTCTCACCCTCACCCTAGCCCTCACCCTAACCCTAATCCTAACCCTAACCCTAACCCTAACCCTCACCCTCACCCTAAGGCTAAACATCACCCTAAGCCTAATCCTCTCCCCAACCATCACCCTCAACCTTACCCTAAGCCTAAGCCTAATCCTTATCCTAACCCTCACACTCACCCTCACCCTAAACCTAATCCTAAACCTAAACCTAACAGTAACCCTCACCCAAACCCTAACTCTAACCCTAATCCTCACCCTCAACCTAACCCTAAACCTCACCCTCACCCTCAGCTTAAACATAAGCCTAACTCTAACCCTAACACTAATCCTCACACTCACCCTCACCCTAACCCTAAACTTAATCCCAGCCCTAACCCTAACCCTCACCCTAACCCTAACTCTAACCCTAAACCTCACCCTCACCCTAACCCTAAACCGCAACCTCACCCTCAGCTTAAACCTAAGCCTAACTCTAACGCTAACCCTAAACCTAACACTAACGCTAACCCTAACCCTCACACTAACACTAAATCTAAACCTAAACCTCAACCTCACCCTAACCCTAACCCTAACCCTAAACCTCACCCTAACCCTAAACCTCACCCTCACAGTAACCCTAATCCTAATCCTAAACCTAACAATAACCCTAACCCTAACACTAACCCTCACCCCAAACATAAACCTCACCCTAATCCTAACACTCACCCTAACACTTACCCTCAAGCTAACACTTAACCTCACCCTAACACTAACCCTCACACAAACCCTAACCCTCACCCTAACCCTAAACCTCACCCTAACCCTAACCCTAAACTTCACCCTCACCCTAGCACACAACCTAACCCTAATTCTAACCCTAACCCTCAACCTCAACGTCATCCTCATTCTCACTGTAACCATAACCCTAACACTAACAATAACCCTAACCCTAGCCCTTAAACCTCACCCTAAACAAAACGATCAACCTAACACTAAACCTCAACCTAACATTTACCTCACCCTAAGACTAAACCTCACACTATCCCTGAACCTCAACATAACCCTAAACCTAAACCTATCCCTAATCCTAACCCTCACCCTAACCCTAATTCTAACCCTAAACCTAACCCTAACACAAACCCTCACCCTAAACCTCACCCTAACCCTAATCCTAAACTTCACACTCACACTATCCCACACCCTAACCCTAATCCTAAACTTAAACCTCACCCTAACCCTAACCCTAACACACACCCTCACCCGAACCCTCACCCTCACCCTAACCCTAACACTAACCCTAAACCTAACTCTCACTGTAAACCTCAACCTAACACTAATCTCTAAACCTAAACCTCAAACTCAAACTGATCCTAACCCTAACCCTAACCATAAACCTCACCCTAACACTAACCCTAAACCTCACCCTCACCCTAGCCCTCACCCTAAACCTAATCCTAACCCTAACCCTCACCCTAACCCTAAACCTCACCGTCAACCTAAACCTCAGCCTAACCATAAGCCTAACCCTAAACCTAACCCTAACCCACACACTCACCCTCACCCTAACCCTAATCTTAACCATAACCCTAACAATAAACCTCACCCTAACCTTAAACCTAAAACTAACCCTAAACCTAACCCTTATCCTAACCCTCACCTGATCCCTAACTCTAACCCTAAACCTCACCTTCACCCTAACCCTAACTCTAACCCTAAACCTAACTCTAACCCTAACCCTTACCCTAAACCTCACTCTAACCCTAACCCTCAACCTCACCCTCACCATAACCCTAATCCTCACCCTAACCAAAACCTTCATTCTAACCCTAAACCTCACCCTAACCACAACCCTCACCCTAACCCTAACCCTCACCCTAACAATTACCCTCACACTAACAATAACCCTAAATCTAACACTAACCCTCACAGTAACCCTAACTCTCACCCTAACCCTAAACTGAACCCTAAACTGAACCCTAAACCTCAGCCTCGCCCTAGCCCTCACCCTAACCCTAATTCTAATCTTAACCCTCAACCTAACCCTAACCCTCATCCTCGCCCTAAACCTCAAACTAACCCTAACAATAATGCACAATCTAACCCTCACCCTCATCCTAACCCTCACCCTAACCCTTACCCTAACCCTCACCCTTAACCAAAACCTCACCCTTAGGGGAACACTGACCCTCAGCCTCAGCCTCACCTTTATTCTTACCGACACAATCACCCTAATCCTCATTCTAACCCTAACCGTCATCCTAACACTCACCCTAACCCAGACCCAGTCCATCACCCTAACCATAACTCTCACCCTCACCCTCAACTTCAGCTTAAACCTAAGCCTAAGCCTAATATTAACCTTAACCCTCATCCTAACCCTCACCCTAACCCTAACCCTAATCATCACCCAAAACCTATTCCTCACCCCCGACCTCACCCTCAGCCTAACCCTAAGCCTAACCCTAACCCTCTCCCTCACCCTAGCTCTCACCCTAGCCCTAATTATAACCCTCACCCTCACCCTAACCTTAATCCTCATTCTCACCTTAAAACTCACATTAACCCTAACCCTAATCCTCAATTTAACCCTCACCCTAACCATATCCCGAAACATTAGCCTAACCCTCACCCTAACCCTAACACTCACCCTTATCTTAACCCTCACCCTCAGCCTAACCCTAATCCTCATCCTCACCCTAAACCTCATACTAACCTTAACACTAATCCTCAATCTAACCCTCACCCTAACCATAACCCGAAACCTTACCCTAAACCTCACCCTAACACTAACCCTAACAGTAACTCTAACTCTAAAACTAACCCTAAACCTAAACCTCATCCTATCCCTAACCCTAAACCTCACCCTCACCATCACCCTCTGCCTAACCCTCAGCCTAATGCTAACCCGAACCCTAACCCTCATACTCACCCGCACCCTCACCCTCACCATATCTCTAACCCTAAACCTCTCCCTAACCCTAACCCTAAACCTCAACATAAACCTCACCCTCACCCTAACCCTAACACTAACCCTAACCCTAAACCTCACACTAACCATCCCCCCTAACCCTAACCCTAACAATAACACTAACCCTAACACTAACCCTAACCCTAACCATAACCCTCACCCTCAGCCTCACCCTCACCACAACTTTACCGTAACCATAACACTAACAATCACCCTGCCCCTAACCCTAACCCTAACCCTAACCCTCAACTCACCCTCACCGTAACGCAAATCCTAAACATAAACCTATCCCTAACACTAAACCTCACCCTAACCCTCACCCTAGCCCTCACCCTAAACCTAATCCTAACCTTAAACCTCATCCTAACACTCACCCTAACCCTAACCCTAATCCGAACCCTAACATGAACCCTAACACTTACCCTCATGCTCGGCCAAAGCCTAAGCCTAAGCCTAATCCTACCCCTAATCCTAACCCTCACCCTAACCCAAACCCTAACACTACCCCTAATTCTAACCCTAAATCTCACCCTCACCATAACCCTAACTCAAACCCTAACCCTAAACTGAACCTCATCCTAACCCTAACCCGAACTCTCATCCTCACACTAACTATAAACCTCACCCTAATCCTAACTCTCACCCTAAAACTTAACCTCACCCTAACACTAACGGCAATGCTAACACTAACGCTCACACTAACCCAAACATCACCCTAACCCTAAACCTCACCCTAATACTAACCCTAACCCTCAACCTCACCCTAGCCCTCACCCGGACCCTAACCCTCATCCTCACCCTAAACCTCACACTAACTCTAACTCTAATACTCAATCTAACTCTCACCCTCAACCTAGCCCTAATCCTAACCCTCACCCTTACCATAACCCTCACCCTCAGCCTAATCCTCACCTTTACCCTTAGCATCACACGCACCCTAACCCTCACCCTAACCCTCACCCTAAACTTAACCCTCACCCTAATCCTCTCAACCCCTAAACCTCACCCTCACCTTAATCCTAATTCCAACCCTAACGCTAACACTAAACCTCACCTTAACGCTAAACCTAAACCTCACCTTCCCCCTAACCATAACCCTGACCCTAAACCTAACACTCACACTAACACTTACCCTCACCCTAACCCTAACCCTAACCCTCACACTAATCCAAACTCTCACCCTAATCCTAAACCTCACCTTAACCTAACTCTAACCCTCACCCTCACACTAGCCCTCAACTTAACGCTAATTCTAACCCTCACCCTCACCATAACACTAACCCTCATCCTCAACATAAACCTCACACTAACCCTAACCCTAACCCTAATCCTCAATCTAACCCTAAACCTAAATCTAACACTAACCCTTACCCTAACCCTAAACCTAACCATAACCCTCAACATTATCTTAACCCTCACCCTCAGCCTAAACCTCATCTTTACACTTAACATCATCCTCACCCTAAACCTCACCCTAAAACTAAACCTCATCCTAACACTCACCATAACCGTAAACCTAACGATCACACTAACCCTAACCCTCACCCTCAACCTCACAGTCAGCCTAACCCTAAGCCTAAGCTTAAACCTTGCCCTAAACCTCACCTTCACCCTAGCACTCACCCTAAACCTAATCCTAACACTAACCCTCATCCTAACCCTCACCCTAACCCTAACCCTAACCATAACCCTAACCCTAATCCTCACCCCAACCTCACGCTCAACCTAACCCTAAGCCTAAGCTTAACCCTAACCCTAACCCTCACACTCACCCTCACCCTAAACCTAATCCTAACTCTAAACCTAACCCCAATCCTAAACCTCAACCTAACCTGCAACCTAACCTTAACCCTAACACTAACCCTAACCCTAACCCTAACCCTGGACATAAATCTCCCCCAAACCCTAAATGTAAACCTAAAACTAACCCTCACCCTAACCCAAATCCTAACCCAAACCCTCAACCTAACCCTAACCCTCCCCCTCACTGTAAATCTAACACTCATCCTAACCCTCACCCAAACACTAACATTAACCCTCACCCTCACCCTAGCCCTCACCATAACACTAATCCTAACCCTAATCCTCATCCTAACCCTCACCCTAATCCTAACCCTAACCCTCACCCTAATCCTAAGCCTTACCCTAACCCTCAACCTAAACTTAACACTCACGCTAACCGTAACCCTAACCCTAAACCTCACCTTAAACCTAAACCTAACCCGAACCCTAATTCTCACCCAGACTCTAACTCTAACTCTAACACTAACCCTAACCTTAACCCTCATCCTCAGCCTCACCCTAAACCTAACCCTAAACACTAACTCTCACATTAACCCTAACCCTAAGTCTCACCCTAACCCTAACACTAAAAACCTCACCCTAAATCTAACACTAACCCTCAACCTCACCCTCTCAGTAACCGTAACCCTAACCCTAACCCTAACAATAAGCCTAACCCTAACCCTAATCCTAACTCTCACCCTCACCCTAAACCTAATCCTCACCCTTACCATAACACTAACCCTCATCCTAACCCTCACCCTAAACCTAAACCTCACCTTAACACTAACCCTAACCCTCACCCTCACCCTAGCCCTCATCCTAACCCTAATCCTAACCCTAATCCTCATCCTAAACCTCACCCTAACCCTAACCCTAAACCTCACCCTAATCCTAAGCCTAACTTTAAACCTCAACCTAACCCTAACACTCAGCTCAACTTAACCCTAACCCTAACCCTCACCCTAACCGTAAACATAACCTGAACACTAACTCTCACCATAATCCTAACCCTAAACCTCACCCTAACACTAAAACTCACCCTCAGTGTAACCCTAAGCCTAACCCTAAACCTTACGCTAACCATCACACTCACCCTAAACCTTACTCTAATCCTATTCCTAACCCTAACACTAACCCTCACCCTTCAGCCTCAAATTAACCCTAACTCTTACCCTAAACCTCACCCACAACCTGACCCTAAATTTAACCATAACCATAAACCTCACCTTAACCCTCACCCTAAACGTAACCCTCACGCTAGCCCTCACCCTAAACCTAATCCTAACCCTACCCTCAATCTAACCCTCACCATAACCCTAACACTAACTCTCACCCTAAACCTAACCCTCACACTCAGCCTAACCCTAAGCCTAACCCTAAGCATAACCCTAAACCTAAACCTAACCCTCACACTCACCCGCACACTCACCCTAACTCTAAACTTAACCCTAACCCTAACCCATACCCTAACGCTCCCCCTAACTCTATATCTAACCCTAAACCTCACCCTCACCCTAACCCAAACCCTAACCGTAACCCTAAACTCCACCCTAACCTTAACCCTAACCATCACCTAAACCTAATCCTCACCCACACCCTCACACTCAGCCTAACCCTAAGCCTAAGCCTAACCCTAACCCTAACCCTCACACTCACCCTCACCTTAACCCTAACTCTAACCCTAACACAAACCCTAAACCTCACCCTAACCCTAACCCTAACCCTCACCCTCACCCTCACAGTAACCTTAAACCTGAACCTAACCGTAAAAATAACCATAACCCTAATCCAAACCCTCACGCTAACCATAACCCTCAACCTAAACCATTCCCTAACCCTAACACTTACCCTCACACTAACACTAACCCTAACCCTAACCCTCAGACTAACCCTAACCCTAACCCTAAACCTCACCCTCAACCTAACCCTAACATTAACCCTAAGCCTCACCCTAAACCTAACCCTCACCCTAACCTTAACTCTACCCCTAAACCTCACCCTCTACCCCTAACTCTAACCCTAACCCTAACACTGAACCTCACCCTAAACCTAACCCTAACCCTTACCCTCAGACTCATGCTCAGCATAAGCCTAAGCCTAAGCCTAACCCTTACCCCAAAACTCACCCTCACCCTAACCTTTACCCTAATCCTGATCCTAACCCTAAGCCTAACCCTAACATTCACCCTAACCCTAAACTTCACACTCACCTTCATCCTCAGTGTAATCCTAAGCCTAAGCCTAAGCCTAACCCTAACGCTCACATTAACCGAAACCTTTACAATAATCCTAATACTAAATCTAAGCCTAACCCTCACCCTCACCCTCACCTTCACCCTATCCCTAACACTAACCCTAACCCTAATCCTCACCCTCAGCCTCACCCTAAAACTAACTCTAACACTAAACCTTACCCTCACCCTAACCCAAAACTCACCCTAACCCTAAACCTCACCCTCACCCTAACACTTACCCTAACCCTAATCCTATCCCTAATCCTCATCCTAACCCTCCCCCTAACCCTAACCCTAACCCTCACCCTAACCCTAATTCTAACCCTAACCATAACACTAAAAACCTCACCCTAACCCTAACCATCATCCTCACCCTCACCGTAACCATAACCCTAACCCCAACAATAACATTTACCCTAACACTAATCCTATCCCTCTCCTCATCCTCACCATAACCATAACCATAACCCTAATAATAACATTAATCCTAACCCTAATACTAACCCTTACTCTAACCCTAATCCTAACACTAACCCTCAACTTAACCCTAACTATCACCTTTACCGTAACCCAACCCTCATCCGAACCCTCACCCTAAACCTAACCTTAACCCGAAACCTCACCCTAACACTAACCCTAACCCTCACCCTCACCCTAGCCCTCAAGCTAACCCCAATCCTAACCCTAATCCTCATCCTAACCCTCACCCTAAACCTAATCCTAAACCTCACCCTAACCCTAAACCTAACCCTAACCCTCAAACTAAGCCTAACCCTAACACTCACCCAAACCCTAAACCGCACCCTCACCCTCCACTTCAGTGTAACCCTAAGCAGAGCCCTAATCCTAACCCTAACCCTCACCCTCACCCTAATACTTACCCTAATCCTAATCCTAACCCTAACTCTAACCCTCACCCTCAGCCTCACCTTAACCCAAACTCTAACACTAAACCTCATCCTCACCCTAACCCTAACCCTGAACCTCACACTAACCCTAACCCTAAACCTCACCCTCACCCTAGTCCTCAACCTAACCCTAATCCTAACACTAACCCTCATCTTAACCCTCCCCATAACCCTAACCCTAACCCTCTCCCTAAACCTAATCCTCACCCACACCATCACCCTCAGCCTAACTCTAATCCTATCCCTAACCCTAACTCTCACACTATCCCTAATCCTAAACCAAAACCTCACTCTAACCCTAAAGCTCACCCTCATCCTTACCCTCAGCCGAACTCTAAGCCTAATCCTTACCCTAACCCTAACCCTCACACTCACCCTAACCCTAACCCTAATCCTAATCCTAACCCTAACCCTAACCCTCACCCTCAACCTAACCCTCACCTTAAGCCTAACCCTAACATTAATCCTAACCCCAACCCTCGACCTAACCCTCCAACAAACCCTAAATATAACCCTAAACCTCACCCTCACCCTAACCCTAATCCTAACCCTAACCCTAAACCTCACCCTAACCCTAACCCTAACCCTCAACCTCACCATCACCCTCACCATAACTCAAATGCTAACCCTAAAAATAACACTAATCCTAATCCTAAACCTAACCCTAACCCTAACCCTAATGCTAACACTCACCCTCACCCTAACCCTAATCCTAACCCTAACCCTCACTTTAATGTAACCCTCAACCTCAACATAATCCTAACCCTCATCCTAACCCTCACCCTAACCCTAAACCTAACCCTAAAACTTACCCTAACACTAAACCTAATCCTCAACCTAGCCCTCACCCTAACCCAAATCATAACCGTAATCCTCATCCTAACCCTCACCCTAACCCTTACCCTAACCCTCACCCTAACCCTAACCCTTACCCTCAGCCTAACCCTAACCCAGCCCTCAGCCTAACCCTAAGCCAAACCCTAACTCTAACCTTAACCCTCACACTCACCCTAACCCTTAACCTAATCCTAATCCTAACCCTAATCCTAACCCTCACCATCACCCTAAAACTCACCCTAACCCTAACAATAACACTAATCTTAACCCTAACCCTCAATCTCAGCCTCACCCTTACCCTAACTCTAACCCTAAATCTCACCCACAACCTAAACCAAACGCTAACCCTAAACCTCACATTAACCCTAACCCTAAACATCACGCTCACCCTAGGCCTCACCCTAACCCTAATCCTAACCCTCATCCTAACCCTCACCCTAACACTCACCCTAACCCTCACCCTAACCCTACTCCTAACCCTAACCCTCACTCTACCCCTAACCCTCACCCTGACCATAACCCTAACCCTCATCCTAACCCTAACCCTAAACCTTACCGTAACACTAACCCTAAACCTCAAATTCAACCTCAGCCTCACCCTTACCCTAACTCTAAAACTATACCTCACGCTCACCATAACCCTTACCCTAATCCTAATCCTAACCCTAAGCCTAACCGTAACATTCACCCTAACCCTAAACTTCACCCTCACCTTCACCATCAGTCTAATCGTAAGCCTATGCCTAACCCTAACACTAACCCTCACACTCACCCTAACCTTTACCGTAATGCTAATCCTAAGCCTAAGCCTAACCCTCACCCTCACCCTCACTCTCAACCTAACCCTAACACTAACACTAACCCTAACCCTCACCCTCAGCCTCACCCTCACCCTAACTCTAATACTAACCCTAACCCTCACCTTAACCCTAACCATCACCCTTACCGTAACCCTAACCCTCATCCTAACCCTCACCCTAAACCTAACCCTAACCCTAAACCTCACCCTAACACTAACACTAACCCTCACCCTCACCCTAGCACTCATCCTAACCCTAATCCTAACCCTAATCCTCATCCTAACCCTCACCCTAACCCTAACCCTAAACCTCACCCTAAACCTAAACCTAAACCTCAACCTAACCCTAACCCTCAAGCAAAACGTAACGGTAAACCTAACCCTCACCCTAACCCTAAACTTATCCTGAACCCTAACTCATACCCTAAACCTAACCCTAACCCTCACACTCACCCTAACCCTTACCGTAATCCTAATCCTAACCCTAACTCTAACCCTCACCCTCAGCCTCACCTTAACCAGAACTCTAAACCTAAACCTCAACCACACCCTAACACTAACCCTAAACCTAAACCTCACTCTAACCCTAAAACTCACCCTCACCCTCACCCTCAGCCGAACCCTAAACCTAATCCTAATCCTAACCTTAAACCTCACACTCACCCTAAACCTAACCCTAATCCTAATCCTAATCATAACCCTAACCCTCACCCTCAACCTAACCCTCACCTTAAGGCTAACCCTAACATTAATCCTAACCCCAACTCTCGACCTAACCCTCCAACTAACCCTAAATATAACCCTAAACCTCACCCTCACCCTAACCCTAATCCTAACCCTAACCCTCAACCTCACCCTAACCCTAACCCTACCCCTTCACCCTCAACGTCATCCTCACCATAACTCAAATGCTAACCCTAAAAATAACACTAATCCTAACCCTCAACCTAAACCTAGCCCTAACCCCAAACCTAATGCTAACACTCACCCTCACCCTAACCCTAATACTAACCCTAACCCTCACCCTAATGTAATCCTCACCCTCACCATAACACTAACCCTCATCCTAACCCTCACCCTAACCCTAAACCTAGCCCTAAACCTTACCCTAACACTAAACCTAATCATCACCCTAGCCCTCACCCTAACCCTAATCGAAAACCTAATCCTCATCCTAACCCTCACCCTAACCTTAACCCTAACCCTCACCCTAACCCTAACGCTAAACCTCAACCTAACCCTAACCCTCATGCTCACCGTAGCCCTAACCATAACTTTCACCCTAACCCTAAACTTACCCGAACCCTAACTCTCACCCTAACCCTATCCCTTACCCTCACCCTAACCCTAACCCTCACACTCACCCTAACCCTTACCCTAATCTTAATCCTAACCTTAAGACTAACCCTCACCATCACCCTAAACCTCACCCTAACCCTAACAATAACACTAACCTTAACCCTAACCCTCAACCTCAGCCTCACCCTTACCCTAACTCTAACCCTAAATCTCACCCTCACCCTAAACCTAACCATAACCCTAAAACTCACACTAACCCTAACCCTAAACCTCACCCTCATACTAGGCCTCACCCTAACCCTAATCCTAACCCTTATCCTAAACCTCACCCTAACCCTAAAACTAACCCTCACCCTAACCCTAATCCTAACCCTAACCTTCACTCTACCCCTAACCCTCACCTTGACCATAATCCTAAACCTCATCCTAACCCTCACCCTAAACCTAACCCTAAACCTTACCCTAACACTAACCCTAACCCTCACCTTCAACCTCAGCCTCACCCTTAACTTAACTCTAAATCTAAACCCCACCCTCACCCTAACCCTTACCCTAATCCCAATCCTAACCCTAAGCCTAACCCTAACACTCAACCTAACCCTAAACTACACCCTCACCTTCACACTCAGTCTAATCCTAAGCCTAAGCCTAACCCTAACCCTAACCATCACACTCACCCTAACATTTACCGTAATCCTAATCCTAAGCCTAAGCCTAAACCTCACCCTCACCCTAAACCTCACCCTCACCCTCACCCTCACCCTAACCCTAACACTAACCTTAACCCTAACCCTCACCCTCAGCCTCACCCTAAAACTAACTCTAACACTAAACCTTACCCTCACCCTAACCCAAACCCTAAACGTAACCCTAAACCTCACCATAACCCTAAACCTCACCTTCACCCTAGCACTTACCCTAACCCTAACCCTAACCCTCACCCTAACCCTAAATCTAACCCTAACGCTAACATTAAAAACCGCACCCTACCCCTAACCCTAACCCTCATCCTCACCCTCACCGTAACCGTAACCCTAACCTTAACAATAACATGAACCCTAACCCTAATCCTAACCCTCAGCCTCACCATAACCCTAACCCTAACCCTAACCCTAACATTAACCCTAACCCTAATCCTAACCCTACTCTTCACCCTAACCCTCACCTTAAACTTAACCCTAACCCTAACACTCACCCTCACGCTAGCCCTCACCCTAACCCTAATTCTAACCCTAACCCTCATCCTCAACCTAAACCTCACAGTATCCCGAACCCTAATCCTCTATCTAACCCTAACCCTCACCCTAGCCCTAACCCTCACCCTTACCGTAACCCTCACCCTCAGCCTCACCCTCACCTTTGCTCTTACCCTCACTCTCATCCTAAACCTCACCCTAACCCGAACCCTCATCCTAACCCTCACCCTAACCCTAACCCTATCCATCACCATAACCTTAAGCCCCACCATCACCATCACCCTCATCCTAACCCTATGCCTAAGCCTAAACCTAACCCTAACCCTCACCCTCACAGTAGCTCTCACCGTAACCCTCACCCTAAACCTAAACCTCACCCTCACAGTAACCCTAACACTAACCGTTACCCTAAACCTAAACCTTATGCTAACCCTCACCCTAATCCTTAAACTCACCCTAACCCTAAACCTAACCTTCACACTAACCCTAATCCTCACCCTAAACCTAACCATAACCCTCAGCCTAACCCTCATCCTAACCCTAAACCTTAGCCAAACCCTCAACCTAACCCTAACCATTACTCTAACCCTAAACCTCATACTAACCCTAACACTCACCCTCAACCTCACCCTCACCCTCACCCTAACCCTAACCCTCACACGAACCCTCACCCTCACATTAACCCTAACCCTAACCCACACCCTCACCCTCACGCTAATCCTAACCATAACCCTAAACCTAAACTTAATGGTAACCCTCACCCTCATCCTAAACCTAACCCTAACCGTAAAAAAAACCCAATCCCTAACTCTAATCCTAATTCAATCCCACACCTTAACCCTAACCCTAACCCTAAACCTCACCCTAAAACTAACCCTCGACCTCACTGTAACCCTAACCCTAACCCTCACCCTGACCCTCATCCTAACCCTAACCCTAATCCTAACCCTAAAACTCACCCTCAACTTAACCCTTACCCTAAACCAAACCCTCACCATAAACCTAACTCTCACCCTCAGCGTAAACCTAACCCTAACCCTAAACCTAACTCTCAACCTAACCATAACCCTAACCTTAATCCTAAACTCCACACTAGCCCTAGCCCTCACCCTAACCCTAACCCTAACCCTAAAGCTCACCCTAACCCTCACCCTCAACTTAACCCTAACCAAAACCCTAACCCTTACCCTAAGCCTCACTCTAACCCTAACACTCATTCTAACCATCACACTAACCCTAACCCTCACCCTAACCCTAAACCTACCCCTCACCATAAACTTCATATTAACACTAACCCTAACCCTAACCCTAAACCTCACCCTAACCCTAACCATAACCCTCACTTTCACCCTCACCCTAAACTGAACTGTAACCCTCACTCTAACCCTAACAATAACCCTAAACCTAATCTTAAACCTCAACCTCACCCTAACCCTCAGCCTCACCCTCAACCTCAACTTCACCCTAACCCTGACCTTCACCCTAGCCCTCACCCTCACCCTAACCCTAACACTAAACCTCACCCGCACCCTCACTTTCACCCTCAGCCTAAACCTAACGCTATCTCTAATCATAACCCTAACCTTCACCCTCACCTGAACCCTCAACATATCCCTTACCCTCAACCTCAACCTAACCTTAACCGTAAACCTCACACTAAACCTAACCCTCACCGTAAACCTAACGCTAACCCTCATCATAACCCTAATGTTCACCCTCAACCTAGCCCTCACCCTAACCCAAAGCCTCACCCTAAACCTCACCCTCACACCACCCTCAAATTAAACCTAACCCTTACCCTCACCCTAAACCTAGCCCTCACCCTAACCCTAACCCTCACCCTAGCCCTCACCCTAACCCTAAACCTAACGCTCACCCTCACCCTCATCCTCATCCTCAGCGTAACACTAACCCTATCCCTATTCCTAACCCTAAACCTCACCCTCACCATAACCATCACCCTAATTCTTTCCCTCACACTAATCCTAACCCTAACCCTAACCTTTACTCTCACACTAAACCTAACCCTCACAGTAACCGTAACCTGACCCCTTACCCTAACCCTCACCTTAACCCTAAACATAACCTTCACTCTAAACCTCACCCTAAACATCACAGTCACCCTAACCCTGACCCTAACCCTAATCCTAACCCTAAGCCTCACTCTAAACCTAACCCTCCCTCTCCCCCTAACCCTCACCCTAAACCTCACCCTAATCCTAACCCTAACCCTCAGCCTAACCCAAAACCTAACCCTCACCCTAACCCTAATCCTAACCTCCACTCTAACCCTAATATTCAGCCTAAACTTAAACCTAACCTAAAACCTCACCCTCACCCTCACCCTCTCCTTAACCCTAAGCCTAAACCTAACCCTCACCCTCACCCTTACCTTAACACTAAACCTAATCCGAACCCTCATTCTAACAGTAACCATAAACCTCACCTTCACCGTAACCCAAACCCTGACTTTATCCTCACCCTAACCCTAACCCACACATTAACCCTAATACTCACCATAACCGAAACCCTACCCCTAACCCTAACCCTAACCCTAACCCTAATTTTAACCCTAACCCTAACCCTCACCCTAACCTCCCCCTCATACCACCCTCAAACTAACCCTAACCCTAACCCTAACCCTAACCCTGAGCCTAACCCTCACCCTCACCCTAACCCTAACCCTCATCATAGCCCTCACCCTAACCCTAACCCTAAAACTCACCCTCACCCTCACCCTCACCATTACCCTCAGCGTAACACTAACGATAACCCAAATCCTAACCCTAAACCTCACCCTCACCCTAACCGTCACCCTAATTCTTACCTTCACACTAATCCTAAACCTAACCCTAAACCTAACACTCACACTAAACCTAACCCTCACCATAAACTTCACCCTAACCCTAATGCTAACTCTAACACTCACCCTAACCCTCACGCTATCACTCACCCACATGATAAACCTAAACATAAACCTAAACCTCACCCTCACCATAACCCTCACCCTAGCCTTAACCCTAACTCTAACACTAATCCTAACCCTAACCCTCACCCTAAGGCTAACCCATACCCTAACCCTAATCATAACCCTCAACGAAATCCTCAAACTAACCCTAAACATAATCCTAACCCGAAACCCTCATCCTAACCCTAACCCTAACTCTAACACTAACCCTAACCCTCACCCTAACCCTCACCCTAACCCTAACCCTAACCTTAACCCTCACCCTAACCTTAACCCTACCACTCATCCTAAACCTCATCCTAACCCTAACCCTAAACCTGACCCTAATCCTAAACCTCACCATAACCTTAACCCTCACCCTCAACATAACCATAAATCTAAACATAACTCTAAAAATAACCCTAACCCTAAACTTTATCCTAACCCTCACACTCACCCTAACCCTAACCCTAACTCTAACCCTCACCCTAAACCTAACCCTCTCCCTCACCGTAAACCTAAACCTAACCCTAACACTTACCCTCACCCTAACAGTAAACCTAACCCTAAACCTCACACTCACTCTTACCCTCACCCTAAACGTCATCCTAACCCTCACCCTATCCCTAACCGTAACCCTCAAACTAACCCTAACCCTCACCCTAACCTTAACCCTACCACTCACCCTAAACCTCATGCTAACCCTAACCCTAAAACTAACCCTAATCCTAAACCTCACCCTAACCCTAACCCTCACCCTCAACGTAATCATAAACCTAAACGTAACCCTAAAAATAACCCTAACCCTAACCTTTATCCTAAACCTCACCCTCACCCTAACCATAACCCTAACCCTAACCCTCACCCTAAACCTAAACCTCACCCTCACCGTAAACCTATACAAAACCCTAACACTTACCCTCACCCTAACACTAACCCTAACCCTAAACCTCACACTCACTCTAACCCTCACCCTAAACCTAATCCTAACCCTCAACCTTATCTTACCCTCACCCTAACCCTAACCCTTACCCTCACCCTAACCCTCAATCTCACCCTCACCCTAATCGTAACCCTCACCCTAAACCTCACCCTCATCATAACCTTCACTCTTACCGCAACTCTCAAAATCACCCTAACCCTCCCCCTTACCCTTATTCTTACCCTCACCCTAATCCTCACTCTAACCCTAACCCTCACCCTAACCTAAACTTATCCCTCACCCTAGTCCTCAATCTAACCCTAATGCTAACCCTAACCTTCACCCTAACCCTAACCCTAACCCTTAACCTCACCCTAACCCTAACCCTCACCCCAACACTTACCCTCACCCTAACCCTCACCCTAACGCTAACCCTAACACTACACCTCACCTTACCAGCAACCTCACTGTAATCGTAACCCTAACCCTAACAATAACACTAACTCTAACCCTAAAACTAATCCCTAACCCACACTCTCACCCTCACCTTCATCCTAAATCTAACCCTAAACCACTCCATAAGCCTAACCCTATACTCACACTCACCCTAACCCTCACCCTAAAACTTACCCTCACCCTAACCCTCACCTTAACCCTAAACCTAACCCTAACCCTCACCTTAACCCTCACCCTAACCCTAACCCTAACGTTAACCCTTAATCTTACCCTGAACCTCACCCTAACCCTAACCCTACCCCTCATCCTAATCATCATCCTAACCCTAACACTAAAACCTCACCCTAAGCCTAAACCTAACCCTAAACCTCACCTGCACCCTAACAGTCACGCTCTCTCTCACCCTTACCCTAACTCTAAACCTCACCCTAACCATCAAACTATCCCTAACCCTCACACTAACCCTACGCATAACACTCGCCCTAACCCTGAGCCTCACCCTCATCTAACCCTCAGCCTATCCCTAACCCTAACCCTAATGCTCACACTCACCCTAACCCTAACCCTCACACTCACCCTCAGCTTAAACCTAATCCTAAAAATAACCCTAACCCTAACCCTCACAATCACCCTCACCCTAAGCCTAACCCTAACTCTAAACCTAACCCTCACCCTCACCCTCACCCTCACCCTAACCCAAACCCTCAACCGAAACCTCACCCTCAATCTACCCAAACCCTCACCCTCAACCTAAACATCACCCTAAACCTAACCCTCACTCTAACCCTTAGCCTAACCCTATCGTAACCATAATCCTCACCCTAACCCTCACCCTCAGGCTCACCATAACCCTATTCCTTACCCTAACCTTAACCCTAACCCTCACCCTCAGCCTCACCCTAAAACTAACTCTAACACTAAACCTTACCCTCACCCTAACCCAAACCCTAAACGTAACCCTAAACCTCACCCTAACCCTAACCCTAAACCTCACCCTAACCCTAACCCTAAACCTCACCCTCACCCTAGCCCTTACCCTAACCCTATTCCTAAGCCTAATATTAACCTTAACCCTCATCCTAACCCTCACCCTAACCCTAACCCTAACCATCACCCAAAACCTATTCCTCACCCCCAACCTCACCCTCAGCCTAACCCTCAGCCTAACCATAACCCTCTCCCTCACCCTAGCTCTCACCCTAGCCCTAATTATAACCCTCACCCTCACTCTAACGGTAACCTCCAACCTAACCCTAACCTTCACCATAACCCTAACGCTAACCCTAACCCTAACCCTAAACCTCACCCTCACCCTCACCCTCAGGCTAAGACTAACCCTATCCCTAACCCTCACACTTAACCTTACCCTAAAACTAACCCTAAGCCTCACCCTCACCCTCAACCTCATCCTAACCCTAACCCAAACACTCAACCCAAACTTCACCTTCACCTTCACCCTAACCCTCACCCTCACCCTAAACATCAACCTAACCCTAACCCTCACCCTAACCCTCACCCTAAACTTAACCCTCACATTAACCCTAACCTTCACCCTAACCCTAATCCTCAACCTAATCCTTACCCTCACCCTAACACTAAGCCTAACCCTAACTTGAACCCTCACAGTAACCCTAAACCTCACCTTAACGCTAACCCTCACAGTAACCGTAACCCTCACCCTAAACTTAACCCTACCCCTCACCCTACCCCTCATTCTAACTCTAATCCCAACCCTAACACTCACCCTCACCGTCACCCTAACACTCACACTAACCCTAACCATCACCCAAACACTAACCCTCACACTCTCCAGAACCCTCATCCTCACTCTAACACTCACCCTCACACCAACCCTCACCCTTACCTTATCTTCACCCTAACCCTAACCCTCAGACTAACCCTAAACTTAACTTTAACCCTACCCCTGAACTTACCCCTCTCCCTAACTCTAACCCTAACCCTAACACTAACCCTCACCCTAATCCTAACCCTTACCCTCACCCTCACCCTAAAACTTACCCTTACCTTAAATCTCACCCTAACGCTAACCCTCATTCTACACATCACCCTAACAATAACCCTCAATTTAACCCTAACCCTATCACTCACACGAAACCTAACACTCACCCTAACCCTCAACCTAACCCTAACCTCCAACCTAACACTAACCCTCACCCTAACCCTAATGCTAACCCTCACCCTATCCCTAACCCTCACCCTAACCCTTATCCTCACTCTAACCCTAACCCTCACAGTAACCCTAATCCTCACCCTAACCCTAATATACCCTTCACCCTCACCCTCACTCTAACCCTAACCCCAACCCTAAAACTCACCCTGACCGTCACCCTAACACTCAGCCTAACCCTCAACCTTATCCTCACCCTAACCCTAACCCTAACCCTAACCCTCACCCTAAACCTTAACCTCACCCTCACCCTAAAACTAAACCTCACCCTAACCCTAAACCTAACCCTAAACCTCACCCTAGCCCTCATGCTAACCGTAATTCTAACTCTAACCCTCACCCTAATCCTAAACCTCACCCTAAACCTAACCCTATATCTAACCCTCACCCTCACCCTAGCCCTCACCCTAACCATAATTCTAACACTCACCCTCACCCTAACCATAACCCTCATCCTCACCCTAAACCTCACATTAACCCTAAACCTAATAATCAATCTAACCCTTACCCTAACCCTAACCCGAAACCTTACCCTAACCCTCACCCTAACACTAAACCTCACGCTTCTATTAAACCTCACCCTCAGCCTAACCCTCACCTTTACCCTTACCATCACCCTCACCCTAACCTCACCCTAGCCCAAACCCTAAACCTAACCCTAACCCTCACACTCACCCTCAGCGTAACACTAACCCTATCACTATTCCTAACCCTAAACCTCACCCTCACCCTAACCATCACCCTAATGCTTACCCTCACCCTAATCCTAACCCTAACCCTAAACCTATCACACTAAACCTAACCGTCACCATAACCATAACCCTACCCCTCATCCTAACACTCACCTTAACCCTAACCCTAAACATCACCCCAACCCTCATCCTAAACCTCACCTTCACCCGAAACCTGACTCTAACCCTAATAATAATCCTAACCCTCATCCTCACCCTAACTCTCACACTCACACTAAACCTCACCCTAACCTTCACCCTAATCCTAAGCCTAACCCTCAGTCTAACCCTCACCCTAACCCTAAGGATAACCCTAATCATAACACTCAACCTAACCCTAACCCTCACCTTAACCCTAAACCTCACCCTAATCCTCACCCTAACCCTCACTCTCACCTGCACCCTCACCCTAACCCTAATGCTAACTCTAACCCTTACCCTAACCCTCATGCTATCACTTACCCACACCACAAACCTATCCCTAACATTAAAACTCACCCTCACCCTAAACCTCACCCTAAACCTAAACCTAATCCTAACCCTCACCCTAAAAGTTACCCTCACACTAACACTAACACTCATACTAACCCTAAGCCTCACCATAACCCTAAACCTCACCCTCACCATAACCCTAAACCTAACCCTAACACTCACCCTAACCCTAAACCTAACACTAACCCTAACACTAACTGTCACCCTAACCCTAACTCTAAACCTAAACCTCAACCTCAACCTAACCCTAACCCTAACCCTAACCCTAAACCTCCCCTAAACATATCCCTAAACCTCACCTTCATCCTAATCCTCATCCTAACCCTCACCCTAACCCTAACCCTAACCATCACCCTAACCCTAATCCTCAAGCTCAACCTCACCCTCAGCCTAACCCTAAACCTAAACCTAAATCTAACCCTAACCCACTCACTCACCCTCACCCTAACCCTAACCCTAATCATAACCTAACCCTAACACTAACCCTCACCCCAAACATAACACTCACCCTAACACTAACCCTCACCCTAACACTTCCCCTCTCCCTAACACTAACCCTAACTCTAACACTAACCCTCCCACTAACCCTAACACTCACCTTAACCCTAAACCTCACCCTAACCCTAAAGCTAAACTTCACCCTCACCCTAGCCCTCACTGTAACCTTAATTCTAAACCTAACCCTCAACCTAATCATAACCCTCATCCTCACCCCAAACCTCACATTAACCCTAACCCTAATCCTCAATCTAACCCTCACCCTATCCCTAACCCTTAACCTAACCCTCACCCTAACCCTAACCCTCACCCTTATCTTAACTCTCACCCTCAGCCTAACCCTCACCTTTACCCTTACAATCACCCTCACACTAACCCTCCCCTATACCCTAACCCTCACCATAGCCCTCACCCAACCCTAAACCCAACCCTGAGCCTCACGCTCACCCTCAGCGTAACACTAACCCTGTCACTATTCCTAACCATAAACCTCACCCTCACCCTAACCGTCACCCTAATTCTTAACCTCACACTAATCCTAACCCTAACCCTATCCATAACCCTACCCCTTATACTAACACTCACATTAACCCTAACTCTAACCCTCAACCTAACCCTCACCCTAAACTTCACCGTCACCCTAAACCTATCCCTAACCCTAATAATAACCGTAACCCTCACCCTAACACTAACCCTCACCCTCATCCTAACCCTCAACCTAACCCTCAACCGAATCCTAATCCTAACCCTCTGCCTAACCCTCAAACTAACCCTAAGCATAACCCTAACCCTAACCCTCACACTAACCCTCACCCTAACCCAAACCCTAACCCTAACCCTCACACGCACCCTAACCCTCACACTAACACTTAACCTCATCCTCTCCCTAAACCTCACACTTAATCGAACCCTCACGATAACTCTAACCCTAACCGTGACCCTCACCATCACCCTCACGCTAACCATAACCCTAACCCTCACCCTAACCCTAAAATTCACCCTAATCCTCACCTTAAACCGCACTCTTACCCTCACCCTCACCCAAACCCTAAACCCAACACTCATCCTAACCCTCACCCTAACCCTAATGCTAACTCTAACACTCACCCTAACCCTCATAATATCACTTACCCACACCACAAACTTAACCCTAACCTGAACCTTCACCCTCCACCTAAACCTCACCCTAACCCTAAACCTAATCATAACCCTAACCCCCACCCTCAACCTAACCCTCACCATAACCCTTACCCTCACCCTCACCCTCACCCTAACCATAACCCTCACACTAAACCTAACCCTCACCCTAAACCTAACCCTACCCCTCACCCTAACCCTCACCCTAAACTTAGCCCTAACCCTAACCCTCACCCTCATGCTAGCCCTCACCCTAACCCTAATTCTAACCCTAACCCTCATCCTCACCCTAAACCTCACACGAACCCTAACCCTAATCCTCAATCTAACCCTAACCCTAACACTTACCCTAACCCTCACCCTAACCCTAACCCTCACCCTTACTGTAACCCTCAAGTTCAGCCTAACCCTCAACTTTACTCTTACCATAACGCTAATACTGACGCAAACCCTAACCTGAACCCTCATCCTAACCCTCCCCCTAACCCTAACCCTATCCATCAAAATAACCCTAACCCTCAAACTCACCATCACCCTCAGCCTAAACCTATGCCTAAACCTAAGCCTAACCCTAAACTTCACCTTCACCCTAGCCCTCACCCTAACCCTAATCCTATCCCTAACCCTCATGCTAACCCTCACACTAACCCTATGGATAAACATCACCCTAAGCCTAATACTCATATCCACCCTTACCCTCAGACTAACCCTAAGCCTAAGCCTAATCCTAACCCTAACCCTCACACTCACCCTCACCGTAACCCTAATCCTAACCCTAATCCCAACCCTAACCCTAAACCTCAACCTAACCCTCACCCTATACCTAATGCTAACCCTAACACTAACCCTGACCCTCACCCTAACCCTCCCCCTCAACCTAACTCTAACCCTAAACCTCATCCTGACCCTATCCCTAATCCTAACCCTAAGCCTAAACCTCACCCTAACCCTAAACCTAACCCTCACCCTCTCTCTCACCCTCACCCAACCCATAGTCAAACCCTAACCCTAACATTAACACTAATCCTAACCCTAAAACTAACCCTAACCCTAACCCTAACCTTCAACCACAGCCTCACCCTCACTGCAAATGTAACAGTAATCATAACACTTACAACAACCCTAACCGTAATACTAACCATCACCCACACCCTAACCCTAATCCTAACCCTAACCATCACGCTAACATTAACCGTCACTCTCACTGAAACCCTAACCCTCATCTTAACTCTCACCCTAACCCTAAGCCTAACTCTCACCATAAACCTTAACCTCACCCTAATCCTAACACTAAGCCTAACCTAAACCTTACCCAAACCATCACGCTCAGCCTAATCCTAACCCAAACCGTAACCCTCAACCTAAACCTCACTCTAACCCTAACCATAACCCTAAAACTCACATTAACCCTAACACATATCCTAACCCTAAACCAAACCCTCACACTAACCCTGATGCTAACTCTAACCCTCATCATTACCAGAACCCTAAACCTAACCATAAACCTCACCTTAAGGCTAACTCTAACCCTAAACCTAACCCTAACCCGCACCCTAACCCTAACCCTCACCTTCACCCTCACCCTCAGCCTAACCCTAAGCCTAACCCTAACACTAACCCTAACCCTCACACTCACCCTCACCTTAACCCTAATCCTAAACTTACCCTATCCGTAAACCTAACCCTCACCCTAAGCCTAACCCTAACACTAACCCTAACCCTAACCCTCATCCTAACTCTCACCCTAACCCTAACTCTAACCCTGAACCTCAACTTCACCCTAACCCTAAATCTAACCCTAACTCTAACCCTAAATCATACACTAACCCCAACTCTAAACCTCACCCTCCCTCTCAACATCACCATAAACATAAACCTAACCTTAACCCTAACAATAACCCTAACCCTAACCCTAAACCTCACCCTAACCATAACCCTCACCCTAACGCTAAACCTCACCCTAACATTTACCCTCACCCTAACACTAACCCTCACACTAAACCTAACTCTCACCATAACCCTAAACATCACCCTAACCCTAACCCTAACCCTAACCCTCACCCTAACCCTAAATCTAACTCTAACCCTCAACCTAACCCTAACCCTCATCCTCACCCTAACACTCACCCTAACCCTAACCCACACCCTTACCGTAACACTCGCCCTCAGACTAACCCTCACCTTTAACCTTATCGACACCCTCAAACTAACCCACAAACTAACCATAAACTTAACCCGAACCCTCTCACCCTGACCCTAACCCTAACACTCACCTAACACTAACCCTCATCTTCACCCTCACCCTCAGCCTAACCCTAAGCCTAAACCTAACCCTAACCCTAACCGTCACACTCACCCTCTCCCTAACCCTAATCATAAACCTCACCCTCAACCTAGCCCTTACCCTAACCCTAATCCTAAACCTAACCCTCACCCTAACCCTAACACACATCCGCAGCCTAACCCTCACACTAACTCTAACCCTAACACCAGCCCTAACAATAACCCTCAGCCTAACCCTCACCCTAACCCTATCTCTAACGCTAAACCTCAAACTCACACTGACCCTAACCCTAACCCTAAACCTCACCCTAACACTAACCCTAAACCTCACCCTCACCCTAAACCTAATCCTAAACCTAACCCTCATCCTAAAACTCACCCTCACCCTAAACTTAACCCTCACCCTAACCCTAACCCTTACCCTCAACCTAACTCTCAGACTAACCCTAAGCCTAAACCTAAACCTAACCCTAACCCACTCACTCACCGTCAACCTAACCCTAATCCTAACCATAACCCTAACCCTAAATCTCACACTAACCCTAAACATAAGATTAACCCTAACCCTAACCCTCATCCTAACCCTCACCTGAACCCTAACTCTAAACCTAAACCTCAACCTTACTCTAACCCTAACTCTAACGGTAACCCTAAAACTCTCCCTAACCCTAACCCTCACTCAAACCCTCACCGTAACCCTGACCCTCACCCTAACCATAACCCTCACCCTAACCCTAACCCTCACCCTAACCCTTACCCTGACCCTAAACAAAACCCTCAACCTAACCCTAACCCTCACCCTAACCAAAACCCTCATCCTAATCCTAACCCTCTCCCTAACACTTCCCCTCACCCTAACACTATCGCTCATTATAACACTAACCATCACACTAACCCTAACTCTCAACCTAACCCTAAACCTCACCCTAACCCTAACCGTCAGCCTCACCCTAGCCCTCACTCTAACCCTATTCTAACCCTAACCCTCACCCTAATCCTAAACCTCATCCTCACCCTAAACTCACACTAACCCTAACCCTAATCCTCAATCAAACCCTCACCATTACCTTAACCCTCACCCTAACCCTTACACTAACCCTCACCCTAATCCTAAACCTCATCCTCACCCTAAACTCACACTAACCCTAACCCTAATCCTCAATCAAACCCTCACCATTACCCTAACCCTCACCCTAACCCTTACCATAACCCTCACCCTAATCCTAACCCTCACCCTTAGGGGAACACTCACCCTCAGCCTAACCCTCACCTTTACTCATACCGTCACGCTCATCCTAACCCTAATCCTAACCCTAACACTCATCCTAACACTCACCCTAAACCTAACCCTGTCCATCACCCTAACCCTAACCCTCACCCTCACCCTCAGCCTAACCCTAGGACTAAGCCTAACCCTAAACCTAACCCTCACCCTCACCCTAGCCCTCAGCCTAAACCTAATCCTAACCCTAACCCTCATCCTAACCCTCACCCTAACCCTAACCCTAACCATCACCCAAAACCTAATCCTCACCCCCACCCTCACCCTCAGCCTAACCCTAACCATAACCCTCACCCTCATTCTCACCCTCACCGCAAACTTAACCCAAACCAAAACACTAACAATAACCCTAATTTTAACCCTAACCCTAACCCTAATCCTCACCCACACCCTCACCCTCAGCCTAAACCTAAGCCTAACACTAGGCCTAACCCTAACCCTCAACCTAACCCTAACCCTAATCCTAACCCTAACCCTAATCCTAAACCTAACCCTAATCCTCAGCCACACCCTCATCCTAACCCAAATCCTAACCCTAACCCTAATCCTAATCCTAACCCTAATCCTAAACCTAACCCTAATCCTCAGCCACACCCTCATCCTAACCCAAATCCTAACCCTAACCCTCACCCTAACCCTAAGTCTAAGCCTAACCCTAACCCTAAAGCTCACACTTTTCCTCACCCTAACCCTGATCCTAAACCTAACCCTATCCCTAACACTAACCCTCACCCTAACACTAACCCTAGCCCTCACCCTAACCCTAATCCTAACCCTAACCCTCACCCTCAAGCTCAGCCTAAGCCTAAGCCTAAGCCTAAGCCTAACCCTAACCCTAACCCTCACACTTACCATAACAATAACACTAACCCTAACTCTAACCCTAAAACTAAACCTCACCCTAGCCCTAACTCTAACCCTAACTCTAACCATAATCGTCACCCTCACCGTCACCCTCACGCTAACCCTAACCTTAGCCCTCACCCTAACCCTAATGCTAACTGTAACACTCACCCTAACCCTCACGCTATCACTTACCCACACCACAAACCTAACCCTAAAAATAACCCTCACCCTCACCCTAAACCTCACCCTAACCCTAAACCTAATCCTAACGCTCACCCTCACCCTAACCCTCACCCTCACCCTAACCCTCACCATAACCCTTACCCTCACCCTCACCCTCACCCTAACCGTAACCCTCACACTAAACCTAACCCTCACCCTAAACCTAAACCTACAGCTCACCCTAACCCTCAACCTAAACTTAACCCTAATCCTAACCCTCACCCTCACGCTAGCCCTCAACCTTACCTTAATTCTAACCCTAACCATCACCCTAACCCTCATCATCACCCTAAACCTCACACTACCCCTAACCCTAATCCTCAATATAACCCTAACCTTAACCCTTACACTAACCCTCAACCTAAACCTAACTCTCACCCTTACTGTAACCCTCAGGCTTTTACTAACCGTCAGCCTAACCCGAACCCTCATCCTAACCCTCACCCTAAACCTAACCATATCTATCACCATAACACTAACTCTTACCCTCACCATCACCCTCAGCCTCAACCTATGCCTAAGCCTAACCCTAAACCTAACCCTCACTTTGACCCTAGTCCTCACCCTAACCCTACTCCTAAACCTAACCCTCATCCTAACCCTCACCCTAACGCTAATGCTAACCATCACTCTAAGCCTAATACTCCCCACCACCCTCACCCTCACACTAACCCTAAGCCTAACACTCACCCTAACCCTAACCCTCACCCTCATCTAACCCTCATCCTATCCCTAACCC